>NC_051420.1:1955407-1957907 GCF_015228065.2 Penaeus monodon
TGAACCATAATAATGATCTCATCATTATGTACCACTATCGTCATCTTTGTTATTATCATCATTTATCATTATCATTATAATCATCCTCATCCCCTTATCATTATTACCATCATCCTTTTATAAGATGGAGAGTTAAGTGGCAGTTACCCAAGCGCCTCACCACACGCAACCAAAAAACCATTCTCTTTGTTTCATCGACTTACCTTCACCAGAAAAGTTCCTCCAATCTCTTTAAAGTTAAGTCAAACTTAGATAAAATTCTTAAACACTAATTCAGAACCTAAAATGCAAGCTCCACAATAGACCTAATCTGTACCATGTATAAGCCATAACCCTAGTACGATATGACTGCAAAATTAGACACATTTTATAGATGCAGAGTCCATGTTTGGAACCAAGTTTTAACATCCTGAAGTCATCATACTTTTCGTGAGCCGCTTGCTGATCATGCTGATCTTCAGTGAGTGGCTGCTGTCAGTTCACCAGACGGACTTTGTTGATCCCAATGAGAGAGAGAGATGAAGTCGGAAACAACATCGTAAAAAAAAAGAGAAAAAACGAAAAAGCGAAAGCCAATGTATATTATATTACTTCTTGAGAAATAGACTGAATAATTTATTACGAATGGATACTAGGCATTTAAAAGAAAATCTCATGATAAGCTTTGAAGAAAAAAACATCAATATGGCTTTTCGGAATATTTGTAAAGAAGCATTGTGCTGAAGTGTGGAAGTTCTCACCCAGATACTAGTTTTTTTTTGTAAATATGTGTAACATATCTTTTATCTACTTTGCTGCTCATCTAATCCATCTATCTATTTTACTACCCAATAGGCTGCCTCTTTGAAGATACCTCCAAAAACGTAACTATGCACGGTACCTATTCTCAGGCGTTTTTATGCTGATCTATCTTCATACAGACAGGCCTAGGCCATGTCTAGACGCAGACAGTAATATATAAAGAGTTAGTCAAATGACAGCCTCGACATACTGATCCAAATAGGTCGTCACCCCCACCCTGTGCTAGGAGTAAGGTCCCTTAATCACTTGTACACCAGAGACGCACCTTAACCTTGGCATTTTCAAATGACTGAGCCCATTTCCGCACGCAGATAGATAAGTTAGAACTGGTGTGAAGTTTTTATTTACTTTACGGTTTTGGGTTTTGCTGGAGTTAAAATATAATCCAGGATATACTCATTGCTGCCTGAGTTACTAGATACAGTTTTCGACTCGATTTCTAGTTTCAATATAGTTTAAGTATTTTTTCCATTAGTTTCCTTCCTTTGTGCACTGTAATTATAAGTTAACAGAACCTTAGAGATGAAACTCAGGGAAAAATTACAGCCAACTAACTACGAAGACCACCATTGGTCACCGTGGACTCAAAGGGCAACCGTTGCACTCCGAAGGGCACCACTGAAACAAAGGTGTCTCGTTGGATTTAAGTACGACAATCAGAGAAACTAAAAGACATCACTGAACGACAAAGTAACAGCCTAAATCCGAATTGTTGCGGGAACCATGGACGGCACGCACTGAAGCTCCAAGGACACTGTTTAACTCTGGAACACCAAAGATCGCAGTTGAACCCTGCATATACTGCTGTAGTGCCAGAGGAAATGTTGGAAGCTAAAGGACATATGGAACCCCAGAGAAAAAAGATTGAAGCCCCGAAGAACTGAGAAAGACAATGAAGAGTACGACTTTGCAGCCTTAAAGGAGTACAATTAGAACTCGCAAAGACGCGATTAGAGCCCAAAAACACTGTTGCCTCCCCCGAAGGATTACCGCCGAAACCCCGAAGGACACCGCTACAAAATCCCCCGAAGGCAGCGTTGGATCTCCGGGGACACTGTTTTGGACCCCAAGACACGTGTTGTAAACCTGAGGGTGTCATAAGTTGTGAAGGACGATAATAGAACCTGAACGTTTATATATATATATATATATATATAATAGATATATATATATATATATATATAATATATATTATATATAGCTATATATACTATATATAATATATATATATATTATATATATAATATATATATCGTATATATAATATATATATATATATATACATCTATATGTATATATATATTTGTATTGCTATGGATGATTACACCTTACACGATACTTTGACATTATTATCGTGTCCGTGAATCGTGAAGGCCTGCAAGGATATGGAACGTGAAATCTGATAGGTAATATATCCTTTGTACTTGAATCGAAACGTCTATGATTGCTGTTCGTTTCATTCAGAGTCAATACATGAATCAGAAATGTGAACAATCAATAGATTTGAAGAACAAAAAAAGAGTTAATTGAAGGGTATTTTGGCTATGAGTCGAAAATGAGAAAACAGGCAAGTATACACACACCAGACACACACACACACCACAAACACACACACACACACAACACACACCACAACACACACACACACACACACACACACATATATATATTATATATATATATATATGTATATATATTA
>NC_051420.1:1972797-1976199 GCF_015228065.2 Penaeus monodon
CAGTTTTACTCAGACGGACCTAAAGCCTGGTGTCACCATTTGCAGAAGAGTATTGACCCTAATGGAGCATATGTTGAAAAATAAACATCATAACTGAAACCATTTTTGTCATAAATGTTTATTTTTCCAGGGGGGGGGGGGGGGGGGGGAGGGGGTGGGGGGGGGGGGGGGGGGGGGGGGGGGGGGGAGGGGGGGGGGGGGTGGAGGGGGGGGGGGAGGGGGGGGGGACGAACTTTTTGAAGCCCTCTCGTATGTGTGTGTGTGGTCCTGAGGGGTATGGAGCCACCTCTTAGCCACTATTGTTACCAAGCTCACTTCGACCAAGAGTGGAACACCTGCCAGGGTCCCATCTATAGGATAAATAGAAATAAGGGTAGAGAGGACTCTTTAGCATTGGCTGGCAACCCTTCTAGAGACGGATTCAACAAAATCTCTGTCAGGGAAGGCAACGGGAAACCACCCTGACCGATCTTTCCCTTGTATATACAGCAATGGCCCGTGGAAAAGACGGGCATGTTAAGTGAATTAACAGAGAAAAGGGTCATGAAATATTTGGATACCAAAAAGAACCTGTCGTAAGGTAAAGCACTAGGAGAATATATATATATATATATATATATATATATATATATCTAATCTATATAATATATTATATTATATACATTATATATATGGATAGATAGATAGATAGATATGTGTAAGAGATATACACAGATACACATATATTTTATACATACATTGTATACTTATATATACTATATATATCGATATTATATATATATATATATATATATATATATATATATATAATATATATATATATATATATATATACTCTATATATATGTCCTAAATCATATATGTATACATATATGTATGTATCAAATATATATGTGTAGCTATCTATATCTATAATATCTATATAATCTATATCTGTATCTATCTATCTATCTATCGATCTATCTATATATCTAACTATCTATCTATCTATGTGTGTATATATATATGTATATATATATAATATATTATATAATTATATTATAAAATATTATATATATATATATATATTATATAGAAGATAGATAGATAGATAGATAGATAGATAGATAGATAGTTAGATATATAGATAGATAGATAGATAGATAGATAGATAAGATATAGATATATAGATATAGATATAGATATACACATATATATTTATACATACATATTGTATACATAATATTTAGACATATATATATATATATATATATATATTAATATATATATATATGTTTTACATATGTATGTATAAATATAGTGTATATGTGTATATCTATATACACATATCATCATCTATCTATCCCATATATATATATGATATATATATTATATATATATATATTTTATATAATATAATATATATAATATAATATATACATATATATATATGCATATATATATATATATATGATATATATATATATAATATATATATATGTATAATATAATATATATATATGATATGTCTAAATATATATGTATACATATATGTATGTATAAATATATATGTGTATATCTATATCTATATCTATATATCTATATCTATATCTATCATCTATCTATCTATATATATATATATATATATTATATATAATATAATATATATATATATATATATATATATATATACATATATATATACACACACCCTGTTGTAACCAAACCCCTAATAAGTTGTATCACATTTTTTTTTTTACATGAAACAGGCACTGGAAAAAACATTGAAATACTTTATATGCTGGTATGATTTTTACTTACAAGCAAAACATTATGGAAGCTTCAAATAAACTGGAAAAGTACCTGACTACAATGCAACTGATATTGTTTATATACATCATTCTCCTCTTTGTAAGGCTGCGGAAAGTTTGTATAATAATATATATAACATATATAAAAATATATATATATATATATATAATATATATATATATTATTAGAGATAATACATATATATATATTATATATATATATATAATATATATATAATATATATAATATTTTTAAAATAGTATATATATATATATATATATATATATTTTATATATATAATATTATATAATATATATATATATAATATATGTATGTGTATATATATATTTTAAAATATTATATAATATATAAAATTAATATAATTATATATTTATATATATATATATATTATACTATATTTGCAAACACACATATATCTATATCTATCTATCTTTTTATATATTATCTATCTATATATATTCTATATCTATCTATCTATCTATATACACACACTCACCACACACACACACACATATATAATATATATTTTATATATATATATATATATATATAATATATAATATATATATAATATATATATATTAAACTTAAAATATAATATAATATATTGTGTTTTGGTGTGTGGTGTGTGTTTGTGTGTGTGTGTGTGTACACACGTATATATACGTTCACACACACACGCGCGCTTGCACTCACGAATCTACGTATACATCTTGCAAGTGATTAGCAATGTGCAAAATGGCTTCCCTGTCCCTCACTTTTTACTGACCGCATCATCTAGGCGTTGCAACATGCATATGTGTATGTACGAGCACAGACAGGCACAAGCCATACATACACGTACATGTATATGCACACGTACATGTAAAATATGTAGTTTTGAGTCGCCAATTTGCCTTTTAAAAAACAACATCGAATCACAAAACAAAAGAGCAGTGAGGGAATTTTTTTTTGAAAATCATGCCCGGTTTATAATCTGTAACGATAAGACTGACAATCTGATAGCCTGCACACGATATTTCATTTATTTCATAGTTTATCAGTTGTTTTCCATCTTACCTTAATGATAAATATATTGTAATGTGTGTGTGTGTGTGTGTGTGTGTGTGTGTGTGTGTGTGTGTGTGTGTGTGTGTATGTTTGTATATGTGTTTGTGTATGTGTTTTGTGTGTGTGTGTGTGTGTGTGTGTGTGTGTGTGTGTGTGTGTGTATGTGTTTGTGTATGTGTTTGTGTGTGTGAAAGTGTGTGTGTGGGGGCGTGTATAAACACAGACCCCGTAATCTGTGTCTTGTGCATGCATTCAAATTTCCATTAGAACAGTATTCCCTGTAGTGCAATACCCCTAATTAACTCTGTCATTCCTTCGTGTTCATCAAACTTATTTATGTTGCCAATGAATGACTGGATTATAAGTTCGCGATCTATATAACCGCATTACTTTACACGCTAATACGGATTACCGCAAAATGACTTATTTTACTGGTTTTCTTATCTTATCTTATCCTTTTTGCTTATTATTCATTATAAACTTTTTATCTGTTTATTCTTTTCTATACTTCCCTCTTATTGCCTTCTTTCCCCATTTTTT
>NC_051420.1:1986299-1993799 GCF_015228065.2 Penaeus monodon
AAAAGTCACAAGAATGAATAAGGTTTACAAAGTTTAAAGTACACACTAGTTCCAATTCTAGTACCAACTCATCCAACTCCTAAAAACCTAACAAAGAAGCCGTGCAAGCAAAAGAAGAGCGGCGGCCCCTAGAAAGACAACATAACACTGCCATTCGAAACTTGGAATCCCTTTCGTGATCTGACTCGGCAACAATTATGGGTGCTTGAGACCTGCCTTAGTGCACAGACGACAAAAAGGCGGCTAGGCTTTGGGAAATTAGCCTACCTGAGATGAAGGTGCAAGTTTATAAGTTCCTTTGAAGAAATCTCAAACTCGGGCACGAGGGCACAGATATTAACGTTTTTTTTTAAAGTGAACAAAAATCTCTTATTTTCATTCTTCTCTCTATATAAAATAATTAATAATAATAATAATAATAATAATAATAATAATAATAATAATAATAATAACAACAAAAATAATAACAATAACAACAATAATAATAATAATAATAATAAAAATAATATCCCATAAAAAAAAATAAAAATAAAAAAAAATATATATAATCATTGACATTCATTAGAAGTGATAATAATCACAATTAGCACCTTTTAAAGTAAGCCAAACAAGTCTCCGAATGAAACAATAACTTCCGACAATACACAACCTCCTATAAAATATTTGTGCAAATTGTAAGTTGGAAGAACTGTTCCACTTTAAGCCTAAATATCAAATATCACACCAATCTAGGCTCCATTTTGCTGGCAACCTCATTGCAATGGCAATCATTTACAAATCAATAAATTCCTTTCTCACCACATTCTTACTACCTCATCTTTAACAACCAGAACACCTGATTCCTAGAAAAATATTTAGATTATTATTGACATCTCTCATGCCCTCACCCGCCAAACAACCAAGAAAAGAAATTCATAAGAATTCCTTTAACAACTAACCCACAGTGAGAGAATGAACCAAGGTAAAAGGAAGACAACACTCTTTACTTACCATAACCTTCCTTACCTGGCAGGACTCCTAAAGCCTCAAAGACCAGACAATTTTAGAATTGATAGCAATTCAAGAGCAAATCATTTTCTATACAATTAGCAATGAGAAGTGATTATATGAGAAACTTGAACCTCTTACTCAGATCCTGAATATGATGAAGTAACACCTAAGGTACAGGTATAAAGAGCCATTACACATTCTTTTCCCAGAAGAGAAAAATAGTACAGACAAGCCCTATATCCTGTTATACGTACAAGTGTTATATTACATGCAATGAGATCACAAGTCTTTTAGAATTGCTTCAACTGTGTGTGTGTTGTGTCTTCTTCTGCAGCTTCTCTATTGTATCCAATCAATAGTAAAATAACACCTTATGTGTACATCCATGAATATGGACATGTGTAATTATCACTGAACATACAAATATGAATATTTGTATCAAATAATTCATTCTCACATCTGCAATGTCAAGCCTTTGAAAATATATCAAAAGCTAATCGCAATAGTGGTGTTCAGTCAGGCCCATCTTTGATGATAATAAAAAAAGATCTACTAACATATATATGATAAATAATGCAAAACTTTCCAATTGTTCTTGTCCTCTATGTTTTGACAAGTTTTCCATTCTGAAAATGTTCTTAAAAAGCTATTAAATTCACTTATTTTGAATTCAACTGTGTAAATTACTACCTATCTGATAATCTTGTACTACTTAATATCCCTTTGTACAGATAAATACATATATGTTATATAAAATATTCTGAAACATGAATGCAACTTCTCAGCTATCACTCTAGAATCCTCTTGGCTCCAGAACCTTGCTTGCGATAGTCAAAGCAAACAGAGAGGGCGGAGATTTAAACCACATTTCAGGAAGGACAAAGCCTGGGCTTAGTAAGCAAGCAAAGTACATCATGAAACGCAAACTAGGTCACCCACCTTCTATCACAAGAGAAAGGGGGACAAAACCCGAGAAAATGCTGACAAACAATAAGGCAAATGTCAGGGACTGTAACTACAGCAGAATCTTTGAAGGGTTTCCCCACTTTGACAAGGAAGTGTGCAATACTGCCTTAATGTTGAAGAACTGGGGTCATGTATAGTTATACAAGGATGACACAAAAACGGAAAAATTGACATGAAGTGAAGACTACAAGAAAAGACAGATACAGAAAGACAATAAAAGGTTAATACAAGGTATGAGGAACAAAGGAAAATTATAAAAATCATAAAGAGAAGGCCTCCGTACACCTGAGCACGAGTACAAGTAAGTAACCGGGCAACGCACCAAAACGAGGCGGAAGAACACTCGAATACAGCAGCAAAACCGCAGAGAACAACAGCAGATGCACTTAAATGAAAGGAACAGCGAGCCAACTGTGCAAGCAAATGCAGGACGAGCCAAAACATGACAATAATGCACCCAAGTAACGTGGTGAGAAGGTCAGAGTATCGAGAGGCTACGATACAACAACGAGGTCGGACCACAAGCACGAACCGCAGGGGATGGAGCCGGCGTGAGGCCGTCAGGGAAAATCCTCGGAGAGCGACCTCGGTTCGGGAAACAGGGAGCAGAGTGCCGCCCGGGGGCCACGGGCACGGCCGAGGGACGCAGCCGAGGGCAATGCCGCAACACGGGGAGACCGAGAGCAAGTAGCAATAAAGGAATAAACAGGAGAAAGACGAATACTGAGAGCAAACAAGAGAGAGGTGCCAACCCGGGGGCAGGACAGGGCCACGAGGGTGTACCAGGCCAGGGTGCCGGGGGAGAGAGCCACCCAGGGCGAGGGGAGGGTGCGGAGGCCAGGAGTGCCCGCAAGGACCCCGGAGGAGGAGCAGCAGAGGGGAGGAGGAGGGCGGGGAGCAGCCCTGCCGTGCCCAGGGCGACCCAGCCTGGGGGAGGGAGGGGGAGGGGGCCGAGCAGGGCGACCCCCGGGGCTGTCCTGCAGCAGGGCGACCCCCCGGGGCGATGCACCCCGGGGCCGGCAGGGCGACCCCCGGGGCGACCCCCAGGGCGACCCCCAGGGCGACCCCCGGGGCGATCCTCCAGCAGGGCCGACCCTCCCATCAGCTGTTTCCTCCCCGTCGGAGCCAACATGCAAATCCACCGCCACGCCCTTCGGCCTCGGGGCGCCTGGCGGGGCCCGAGCCCCTGGGCGGCGGGCGGAATTCCTGCCGAGGCGCCGGCGGGGCAGGCGGAGGGCAGGGCGCCGCGGCGGGGAATCGCAGGCGGAGAGAGGAAAGGCGAGGCGGCCGAGGGGAGGCAGACCCGCCATCACGGAGGCGACACGCAATACTTACTACTTATTTTCATCCCCGGGAAGGAAACTGAAGGTGGCCCTTTGTTCCCCTCGGCGAAGCTCGTCGTCCTGGGTCGTCCACTCATCGTCGGAAAGGTTCAAATAAGGAGGAAACTGTCGAAAATCCCGTTTCATTTCACGCGCACGAGAGAATCACGGGCCCAGCTCCGCCAGGCAGGTCCATGTTTCCTGCTATACTACCTCCCTTGCCGTCATCACTGAGGTTTTCATGGTAATTCACACACTACAGGGGAGTCATATCCCTCCGAGGCAGCCGCGAGGGCCCAACGCATGAGTGGGATTTCCCGATATTCCTCCCGAGCGCCGCACTCGCGATATTCACAGGCCTTGCGAGATGCGTTCCATTATTGATCCCGAGGCGGACGGACGGCTCGCCAGCAGACGGCGCGCTCTACTTCGCCTTTGCGCCTTTAATGCCACGCCGCGGGACTGCTGCCGCCGTCCGGACGCCGTGCATGGCCACGAGGAATATTCTCCGACGGGGTGCGCGTCGCGGCGGAGTCGCAGGGGCGCGATTTTATTTTTCGTCCCGCGGCCCGGAATTCCCTTCAGAAGCCTGGCGCGAGACGGACGTCATTATTGGAACCGCGGCCTGCCATTGACCGAGCGGCGGCGCTCTCCGCCAATCAGCGGCCGGGACGCGCGCGGCCAATCAGCGGCCGGGATGCGCTCGGCCAATCGCGCGCCAGATCCCGGCCCGACTGGCAACGAGGCTCGGACCTTGCCACATTCACGCCGATTCATTATTTACGGCCAACCTTTCGCAAATATGTGGTGCGATCTATGGCGTTTGTAATTAGGATTCTGTGTGAAAGATGGGCGGTCGAGTGTTGGCGGTCGTGAATGGCCGCCTTAAAACGTGGGAAGTCGTCTGGGCGCGAGGTTTTTCTGTTTCATTGGAAAGGGTGATCTCTCGGTATGACGTCATTAACAAGAGACGATCGATGGGCGCACACTTTTAATGAATGAACGTACTCCTCTTGTCCCTATAAATCTGATCTTCTCGACCCATACTTTGTGTGGATAATAATCGCGGCTTTGGTATGCGAAAAGGGAGGAATTTGGAAGACCACTTCGCTGGGAAAACGAACGAAAATCAACCAAAGGAACAGATATCTAGCATCCAGAACCAAGAATCCCACAGTGAAACACACCCCATTCATCGCTATCATATGTATAATAGTATGATACAATTTATGCAAAAAAAAAAGAAGGACACGTGCAGAGATAATTGAATGTTCTCCGTCCCAATTTGCTATGATGCCAAATTTTATATTTCTGACATTGACGAATCAGAAATGTTTTTTGTACGCAATTGTAATTTTCATCGTTTGCATGCATATATATATATATATATATATATATATATATATATATATATATATATATATATATATATATATATATATATATATATATATATTGATATTGATATTGATATATAGATATACATGTGTGTGTGATTTATACACACACACAAATATATGTATATATATAAATATACACAAATATACGTATATATACACATATATATGTGTGTGTGTATATATATATATATATATATATATATATATATATATATATATATATATATATATAGAGAGAGAGAGAGAGAGAGAGAGAGAGAGAGAGAGAGAAAGGTGTGTGTGTGTACACACACACAAATGTTTATATGTATATATACATATATGTATATATACTTAAATATATAAACACATATATGTGTACATATATGTATATATACACACACACATATATATATATATGTATATATATATATATATGTATATATATATATATATATATATATGTGTATATATACATATATGTACACACACATACAAAGGCATACCTGTATCCAAGCAAAACCTTTAAAAAGCTGTCTTCATCATGAAACGCCTAATCACCTACATATTAATCGTATAGTCGCAAGCAGGAAGGGGGATAGGTGTATCATCTATATCCTGGGATTTTTGCATTTTAATAATAAAATAAAAGAGTCCGGGGAAAACTTCGGAAAGCCCTTGACCACCACAAAATAAGGATTCGAAAACCTCTACTTCTCCACCGAGCGATATAGAGAAGTCACCCCTGCACGCACGTATGGAAACCAGCAGAACCGTCGGACGAAAATGCTCAAAGAAGAAGAGTGCGATTGTATGATTTGGTGTTAGGCTACAAATTTACCTTTGTGATTGTATGGCTTTTTCCATTATCTAAACAGCTGGCAAGAATGTTAAGATTGGTCATGGATAATGGCTTTCGTAATTGTAAAGTATGAATGTATCTAATGTACTCCACAAGAAAAAAAGAATATGTATATATATATATATATATATATATATATATATATATATATATATAGTGTGTGTGTGTGTGTGTGTATGTATATAGGTATATATATATATATATATATATATATATATATATATATATATATATATATATATATATATATATATATATATATATATATATAGGTATATATATATATATATATATATATATATATATGAGGTGTTTTTCTCTCCCTCTTTCCACCCTTTCTACCTTCTCTCTCCCTTTTTTCCTTCCCTCTCCCTCTCCCTCTTATTCTTTCCTCCTCCCTCTTATTCTAAGCCCTACATCCTCACCCTTTTCTACCTCCCTTCCCCCCCCCCCCATCCTCCCCTTTTCCTCTTTTCCCCTTTAAGTCTCCTCCATTTCCCCTTCTGCTGCACCTCCCCCATGTCCCCTTTTCTCTTTATTCCACCTTCTCCTCTCTTTATCTCTCTCTCCTCTCTTTCTTCTTGTTCCCTTCTCCTTCTCTCCTACCTTAATTCTTCATCTTCCCCCTCGGATGGTCGTGGTGGTGGTGATGATGGTGATGATGACGATGATGGTGATGAGATGAGATGATGGTGATGAGGAGGAGGAGGATGATGATGATGGTGATGATGATGGCGATGATGATGATGATGATGACGATGATGATGATGATGATGGTGATGCTCACAATAATATCAATAATAATAAGAATGATAATGACAATAGCAGAGCTTTACAACAAAAATGAATCGTCCGCAGTCACATGGAATATCACTCCAGGTATAAGATGGTCACAATACATCAAAATGAGTCTTGAAATCCGTAATCGCATAGCATGTTTCAGGCGTAAAACGAAGCGTGTCGTGCGAACGGACGGACGGGCAGACGAACGAAACGCAAGCAGAGGTTTGATGAAAGGGTAAAATGATGGGTTTTGAAATTGGTGTAAGTATACACAAATATATTTTGTGTAAACATGTATACAGACACATACATACATACACACACACACACGCGCACACATACACACACACACACATACACACATAATAAAATCACACACATAATAAAATCACACACACATACAACACACACACACATACACACACACACACATAAAATCACACACACAACAAAATCACACGCACAAACACCGTTATCAATGCCTTGGAGAAGGACGACGCATCTCCGTCTCCTCGGTCAGGCTATCGCCGACCCCGGGGGGGTTAGGGACCTCCACTTATGTTGCCGATCTTGAAGAGAAAGAAATATTCTTTGCTAAACTTGGCTCGGTGATGGACCGATGCCCAGCATGAGGCACTTTTTGCTCTGGATGACTTCCGCAGACACTGACAGTGGCAGAATAGCATAGGCTATTGCTTCATTTCTGGTTAAGGTTTGGGCGAGCTCTCAAGGAGAAATGTGTTGCATCAACTTGCAACTAAAACGGAAATATTACATTCACGTGCTGCAATTCGGAAACGATTGCACTCCAAGCCGATAACTACGTAGAGTCTATTGCAAAGAGAAGGTGAAATCTTGTTAAGTCCAGATGAGTGTAGGGTAAAGGGACGAGTACCTTGGCCTGCTCCCCGCGGCAGGAAAGTTTTATCTGAGAATTTCTCTTCTCTGTTTGACTTTAACCCCAAACGCAAAGCAACTGCAAGCATATACTGACCGTACCTGACCAAGACATCAATTCATCTTCTTTCGGTGGGAAAGTATGTCTGTTCTCAAAATCAGGAGTCTGGTTTGACAACGAAAGACTCAATCACCCAAACCGGACATCTGCCTCCACACAACTTTTAGCACTGAACTTTCAGCAAAGCTTCCTCTCAAAGATAATTAAAGCTAACGATCTGTTCGACTCACTAAAAGTAAG
>NC_051420.1:2016299-2018799 GCF_015228065.2 Penaeus monodon
ACATCGCGTGTCCATGCCATCTGTTTAAGACGTGAACCTCGAAACAAAAGACTCGCAAATTTTGAACCAATTATGAATATAAATGCTACACGTTTTAGCACAATACTAGTTCCATATTTCATTTCGTTTCGCCTTGTGCAAAATAACAAAAAAGAAAAAAAAGGGAGAGAATGATATAGAGGAATTTATTGACGGGAGGGGCAGATAATGCTAATCTTTCTTCCTCTTTATCGAGCCGAAGAGACACCTGATAAGCGGGTTATCTTTAGACTTGTTCCCTTCTAGCAATCATCTCTTTACTCGTAAGTGTACCTTCGCTTTGGGAGCGAGAGGGAGGAAAAAGAGAAATAGGGAGGGAGGGAGGGAGGGAGGGAGGGGAGAGGGAGGGAGAGGGAGGGAGAGAGAGAGAGAGAGAGAGAGAGAGAGAGAGAGAGAGAGAGAGAGAGAGAAAAGAAAAAAGAGAGAGAGAGAGGGGGGGGTAGAGAGAGAGGGGAGAAGAAGAGGGGATAGGGAGGGAGGGAGGGAGGAGAGAGAGAGAGAGAGAGAGAGAGAGAGTGAGAGAGAGAGAGAGAGGAGGGGGAGGAAGAGAAGAAAGAAAAAGAGAGAGAGAGAGATAGAGAGGAGAGGAAGAGAGAGAGGGAGGAGAAAGAGAGATGAGAGAGAGAGAGAGAGAAGGAGAGGAGAGAGAGGAGAGGAGGAGATGAGAGAGAGAGAAGAGAGAGAGAGAGAGAGACGAGAGAGAAAAGAGAAAGAAAGAGAGAGAGAGAGAAGAGAGAGGGGAGAGAGAGAGAGAGGAGAGAGAGGAGAGAGGGGAGAGAGAGGGGGAAGAGAGAGAGAGAGAGAGAGAGAGAGAGAGAGGAGAGAGACAAAGAAAAGAGGAGAGAGAGAGAGCGAGAGAGAGATGAGAGAAGAGAGAGGAGAGGGGAGAGAGAGAAAGAGAGAGAGAGCCAGGAAGACAGACAGACAAACAGACAGATAAAGGAGAGAAAGAGACTAAACATAGCATAAGAAATCAAAAAAAACATTTATAAAATACTAAAACACAAATAATATACATGAAAGCCCACAACATCCCTCCCGTATCTCACAACGCTGAAACTTAACACAATTCCACTGAAAACTACCTTGTTGTGGCCATGCATACTCTCTTGCATACAAAATATTGATATGATTCATCTTTCCTGACCGTTCGGAATGCGGTCACAAGGCAAGCATAATTTATTCATCATTCCCAAAGCTAAAACGGCGATATGAGGAACTGCTATTGTTATAACCTGGTGTAATTTATGCTTCATTTTGTTTAGACATATATCTGTAGATAGACTTATTCTCTCCTTTGTGTACTTCGAAAGAGAGAGATTGTTTTAATCACACAAAAAAAGGCTTATAATCAGTGGATAGTCAGGAACATTACTATGAAATATTGGCTTTCGGAAACAGAGGAAGTGATTCGTATTAATAAACCCTCCGATAAATTGTAAATAATCTTCCCTGTTGTTAAAGCTCCCAAATTGTTGGAACAGAGTTGTATTGATCATGACGGTTGTGCCTAACGTGTGCATGACATGTCAGAAGGACAAACAAAAAGGGAAAGAAAGAAAAGTAGTTGCTGGCCGGTATTTGGAACATATAAACGGAAGAAATTAGTGTAGTAAAATGTCATTATACGTTGAGGAAGTAGGAGCTAAAACAGGACATTTTTGTTTGTTTGTTTGTTTAATAGTTACTGTAGTTGTTAAAGAATGTCTAGACGTGTAAGGCGGCCGATGCTATTTTGTTGGTGTATCGTAAGGAAATCAACCTGATATTAAACAGAAATTAACCCGAGGGAAATCAACCAGAAGTTAAATTTAAGGTAATCAACCACAAACCAAGCAGATATCAAATATAAGGTAATCAACCCTAAGAAAATCAACCACAAATTAAGCAGAAACGAAAGAGAAGGAACTCAACCACAAATTAATTGACTGGGAAAAAATAAACCAACATGGAAATTAACCAGAAAATTAACTAGAAAGAAGTGAACCAAACATTTCCCGAAAAGAAAGAAAGAAAGAGAGAGAGAGAAAAAAACGAAATCAACCAGAAAGAAAAAAAGAAAAAAAAAGAGAAAAACGAAATCAACAACAACAACAACAACAACAAAACGAAATCAACCAGAAAGAAAAAGAAAAGAAAAAAAAAGAAAAACGAAATCAACCAGGAATCAATCAAAAAGAAGAGAACCATACACATCATCTATAGATTAACCAGGAGGAAATCAACCACACGGAATGGGAATGCGTGCAGTATAACCGGAATATTGCAAGATTGCGCTTCTTGCATTCCAAGCTCGTCCGGACAGCGAGGGGGGGGGCGGCAACGCGTGATGTAGTGTGTAAAGACGAACAGTTATATGCAACAATAACCCTTATGAACACCTATATGTTGATTCATGTGAGAACAGGAATATATAGAGCAACATGATGTATGTAAGGAAAGCAAATAGAAGAACAACAGC
>NC_051420.1:2023799-2026299 GCF_015228065.2 Penaeus monodon
CCATGTAGAGCAACTCTTTTTACCCCTTCAAGTTTGGAAAAAAAAAGTTTGGGGAAAAATAAAGGTGAAAGGAGGATGCGGATGATTCCATTCAAAAAATTCACGTAGCACAGCTGTTGTCCCCGAGCGCCGTGAGGGGGGAGATTTTTTTATCAATTTTTTTTAATTTTTTTATTTATATTTTTATTTTTTGACAGTTTTCATAATAAGCAAATGTAATTGTTTTCTTGCTCTCGAGGAAATCAACTAGCAAAATCCTCTCTGCATCCCAGAAGACAAGGCCATGACTTTCCTTTTGAACGCTCCGTTTTTGCTTTGAGGCCATTCCAACCCACCCAAATATTTTGTTTAATTAAATCCTCAGGACTAACCCAGTTTCATCCTCTTACAATTTTCCGAGAAAAGCTTCAGAGCCTCATCCATTTGTTCAAATTTTCCATAAAAGTCTACCCGTTTGGCTGTCTGGGGGGGGAACACCCTAGGGACCCTCGAGCGGAAAGCTTATTTACCCCCAAATCTACGGGGACATGTGTGAAAAACCCCACAAAGATGTGTTTTGTTGTACTGATTCAGTTTTTATTCGTCTTCCTTTTAAATTGACGGAGGGGCCTACCAGGGGGGCCCTATCTTCAATTTCATTTCTTCCACTTCAACAATTACCCAATTCGTATTTGTTGATTTCTTTGGGGCATTGTTCCCAGAACGTCAATGATTTGCCTATTCTCAACCTTTTTCCCTTTGATTTAAGTTTTTCGGCCCTAGTTTTTGGTGGTTTCAGTTGTTGAAGGGGCCCGATTTCCGACTGATTTAAGAGTTCATGTTTAAACACGTTAAAACAATTTGGGTACAAAGAATGTTAGGTGCATTGAAATAAAAATCCTTCCATTGATTTTTGGAAGCCCCCCTCGTATATGTATGCTTATATAATATATATAATTATTATATATAATATAATTATAATTAATATATATATATATATATAAATATATATTATATTATAAAATACAAAAATAATTATATATATATATATAATATATATATAATATATAATATATATATGATATATATATGTATAATATATATGTATATATATAATATAATATATATAATATAATATTATATATTATATTGTAATAATGATAATAATAATGATTAGGGTTTGGTGATAGGTGGTGGTTTTGTGTGTGTGGTGGGTGTGTGTGTGTTTTGGGTTTTGTGTGTGTGGTTGTGGTGTGGTGTTATGTGTGTATGTGTGTTGTGTGTGGTGGTGGTGTGTGTGTGTGTGTGTGTGTGTGTTTGTGTGTGTGGGTGTGGTGTGTGTGTGTGTGCTTTGGTTTTATAGTATATCGGTATATCCATGCAGTTTACGATCCCTTCAGTTGCAAACAATCGGGGGTTCAGTGTAAAAAAGGTAATTTAAAAGGGTTTTATATAAGCATCTTGGCCAATTTCGTGCAAAAAAACGAAAAAAAAATATCACAGCCTGTGTACAGTTTGTAAAAAAGATAAAGGGGAGCCAGGGGAGGGAGGTTTCACGGACCCAAAAAGGGCGGGAAAAAATATGGGGATCTCGGGAGTGTTTGCTTGCCCTTGCAAAATATACGGGCACGGAGAATGGAGGTATATAATGAACAATACATATACAATACATAAAATAATATATATATTATATATAAAATTTTATATATAATATATATTTTAGTAATATATGTACACACAACACACACACAACCCACACACAACACAACACACCAATTATGATAGATTGATAGGTAAATAGATAGATCGATAGATAGAAGAATGCACAATTAAGCCCTGAATACATTCGTTTCTTTTCCGTCCAAAATACGTAGACCGTTCAATTCCCCGTCGCGACGTCTAAAAATACCTCGCTCTATGCTCGCGAGACTGATCTCAGGGGAAAAAAACGAAACGCCTTGTGAAGTCAAACGCATATCGCCTTGTGAAGACAAATGCATATCGCCTTGTGAAGTCAAACGCATATCGCCTTGTGAAGTCAAACGCATATCGCCTTGTGAAGTCAAACGCAGGTGTCGTAGGGGGAATCGCGCCGTGGCAAGGTGTTTTTAAAAGCGAAGCGCGGTTGATTAGGAAGGGGATCCAACAGGCCGTGGTAGCCCAGTGGTTTTGAGCATCGGACCCCAAAACGTCCGGGGGCAACGAGTTCGAGGGTTCGAGTCCGGCGGCGCGTTGTTCCCCTAGACAAAGGGAAATTTACCCGATTGTCTACCCTCAGGGAGTCCACACTAGTGGCATGTTTCCCTGCCGGTCCAGTTAACCCCGATGAATGGGGAGGGTTGACGGCAGGAAGGGCATCCCGGGCATAAAAACTTGCCAAACCGTAGTGAAAAAGGGATGAAGAAAATCCGCACCGGCGACCCATGATGAACATGGAAAAAGCCAGTTAAAGAAAAAAAAATATATATATATACCCATGAATACACACACACACCAACAAACCGTACAATATACATATATA
>NC_051420.1:2043799-2053799 GCF_015228065.2 Penaeus monodon
TCGGTATACTCACACCTACGCACCATGAAGGTTAAGAGAGAGAGAGAGAGGAGAGAGAGAGAGAGAGAGAGAGAGAGAGAGAGAGAGAGAGAGAGAGAGAGAGAGAGAGAGAGAGAGAGAGAGAGAGAAATGGCATAATGCACGGTGAACCTATACTGTTTTTGGGCACAGAAGCTTCCCGTGTGCAAAAATGCTTAGAATGGCGAAGATAATGCTATACTGCGTACAGTTGCCCCAAAGTTTAATCTTTAGTTATTGATAACTTTATGGGGTCAAGCAGGTTAATAAATAAACAATGGACAATTTCCAAGCGCCATATTGTCATATTATGAGTCATAGATAAAAATATTTTCAACAGTCATGGTGTACTGACAGTGAATTATTGAGATTCTGCACAAACAAACAAAAAAAAATCTGGTTTTGGAATAGGGGAATCGTGTTATAATTCCGACAGACTTTATTAATTAAAACAAACGAATTTGCATTTAATTCTAACGGATATTCGTGCATGTATTCTAACAGATGCTTAAGCAAGCTAAAATCACGGGAAGCTTCTAGACCTACAGGTCCACCGAACATCACGATCAAGCATGTTAGATTGCCATGTTATTGCATTTAATTCCAAACTTTCTAACGATTATTTCCAGCAGACTGTCTAGCATGTTATAATCCCAAGAGATTCTAGCATGTTATAAGTCCAAGAGATTCAAGCATTTAATTCCATCACACTTTCAAGGATGTAATTCGAAAAGTTGCCCTATCATAATGCCAACAGGCGCTCTGGCATGTCATAATTCCAACACATATTCTAGCATGTAATTCTAACAGACCCACAAACCTGTGTTCCTCTAGCCCGCCACAACGTCCTTGCACGTAATTACAGCAAACGCCTTAGCATTTAATTACAACAGACTTTATACCATGTCGTGATTCCAACAAACGCCTCAGCATTTAATTACTACAGACTTTACACCATGTAATTCCAACATATATTCGAGACTGTCCCATTTCCAACAGGCATTCTACCATGTAACTCCACCAAACGCCCTAAAGGGCTCTCTAAATACGGGTTCTTTTTCTGGTCCTTTTCATAAAGCATCTCCCGACAAAGGAATGAACGTCACGCTTTGACACAGAGCCGCAGTGAGATAAACAGTGGCCTCGGAATCTTACAGTACTTCGTAGGAGATTGTCTTCTTGATCAAAGAGCATACCGGGCTTTTAAGATTTTTGTGTATTGTGGTGATTGTATGTTTTTTTTTTTCTTTCTTTCTTTCTTTCTTGAGATTCTGATATGGTAGTTATATGATTTTTATTTATTTATTTATTTGTTATTATTTTTTAAGTCTTTGTCACTGGGATACATATGTTTTATTCAGTGCGATCTTTAGGATGAAGTTTCAAGAAATATCATTCAGTCTACGAGCAAAAGAAAAAAGAAAGAAAGAAAAAAGTAAATGCTTGGTCGCTCTATCTGACATCCAAAGGGAAGGGTTGGTGTAAACAGCTTATGTAACGCAACACAAAATTTTGAACTTAAAAGAAGCCAAAGTATACACCTTCGGATCGCCAATGTAAACAGCTAACCTTCGAACATAATCACGGCATCCACTGTTTCCAAACGACCGTTGTGACCGTTCTAACGTATTCCGTCCTCTTGTTTTCTTCCAAGCATGTGATTTCGTACACAGACACCTTCCGGACCTCGGTTCATCTCAACATATACCCATATTTATACCATATACAATACTTAGGAACTGCAGTACACAAATGAGAAAATAAATAAGCAAATAAGTAAATGCACAACGAAGAGAAAGAAAGTACGCGCCTACAATCGCAGATAGGGTTGGGGTGCCTTGGCTGTCCTCATAAGCGTCAACGATTGCATGATTATGCTCATCACGAGAAGTTGTTTATCACAAGACCAATCTCATCCCCAATCCTTTCTGTCCCTAATCGCGTCTTCCCCCTCGCATATATGTGGTGGCTAAGGGGTTATCGTTAAATCGGGATTAGGCAAAGCTCTGCCCTGAACCATAGACTAGATATGCATACGGATATATTGGAACAATTAATTCATCAAGGTTGCTCCTAATTAGACTCGGTATATAGCGGGACCTATTACAGCACACTAGTTCATCACAGTTGCTCTGAATCGTAGAATGGGTATCTACAGGGTCCTATTAGAACCAATTACGTCATAAATGATGTGAGTAATAAGAAACTGCGCTTACAGAGACCTGCTACAAGCTATTAGTTCTTCATCATTGTTATTCTTATTGACGAACTGGGCATTAAAAACCTATTACTGCTTATTACTCCATCAGTGATGTACTGCATTACAGAATAAGTATGTAGAGGGACTTATCAGATCTAATACTTTATCAGAGTTTAATCATAGACTAGATATGTTGTCTATGATTAAATAACGTATTATTTCTTCTGTGTTGCTTTTAATCACAGACTGGTTATTATAGAGGTTATTACATATTATTTTATTACATACTAATTACGAAGAGAAATCTATAACAGCCTATTCGTTCACCAATTTTAATCAATGGTGATATATAGTGACCTATTACTTATCTTTAACTTCATCGGTACTTCATCACGGTCTGGGTATGTAGAATGACCTATCACATCCCATTTCTTCATTAGTATTGCTCTTAATCACGGACTGTGTAGGTAAAGTGCCCTATTACTACTTACTACTTCATCAGTATTGCTCTTAATCACGGACTGAGCATGTAGAGTAACCTATCACTATCTATTATTTCCCTAATATTGATCTTAATCACAGACTGGGTATGTAGAATTACCTATTACATCCTATTACCTTATCAATTGTGTATTTAATCACAAACAAGGTATTTAGAAAGATCTGTTACAACTTCCCAGTATTATTTCAAAGCATGGGCTGGGTATCACAACATATTACTCTATCAGTGATATGTTTAACCATAGACTTGTTACGTAGGTCCTAATACAGCAACTATTTCACGTCTTGCTCTTAATCATA
Source organism: Penaeus monodon (assembly GCF_015228065.2). Classification (NCBI taxonomy): domain Eukaryota; kingdom Metazoa; phylum Arthropoda; class Malacostraca; order Decapoda; family Penaeidae; genus Penaeus; species Penaeus monodon. Next base: position 2,046,819 of record NC_051420.1, read on the forward strand.
GTCTAGATATGTAGAGACCCATTACATCCTATTAGTATAGTTCATAGTTCATTCGTACCAACTTCTTTATTCTTATTACTGGTGTAAGTCCACCAAGGTTTACTAGTGCATTACTAATGCTGCTTCAATTCTTAAAGCAACAGGTCCTCCCAATGGTAAAAGGTTGTCCTCTGGCTATACAGGAAGGTCTATTTTCGTAACACTGACAGGAGCTACTTTGAAATGATCGACAAGGGCAGCTTTAGTATTACTTCAACTTCCTACGACGTTCAGATCTCCAAAAGACACACCTTTCAAGCGGCTAACCTGAACCGGCCTAATAGTCACAGGTCCTCCAGTTCGAAAGTAATTCGTGTTGTCCACAGTAACTTCCAGTGCTTTGGTAAGATTTCGCATTTGCTCTTCAAAAAAACGAATAGGGAAAGAAGTGAGGCGGTTCAATATATTGATTTCGGTAGCACACATGGAAGGTGTGTCTTTAGCATACAGTTGGCAGTACTGACAGGTTTATTTCAAGTATAGGTCTACTTCCGGTGTCATACTCGGCCTCGTCATTCTGTTTTTTTGGCAATACTTTCGGGCGTCACCGCTGACTACTAGGGCTATTTTTAGTATATATGTATCCGCTGCTAGTAAGTTTTACCCTTCTTGTGATATACTTTCACTTCCTTGCAGCCAGAGCGAATGAGGCGCAAATTATCCTTAGGAGGAATCTACGTGTTGCTTTGCCCGAGAGATGTATGGAATTTTTTTTTTTTATATCACCAATCTTTCCGAATCGCTTTATATCTCTTTCGTTTTAACCGTATTAAGGTAGTTTCGCAGGCGTATTCACGCAAAACAAATAAAAGAAAGTGGATAAACTAGTCGCATAAATAAGCCAAGCAGTGGTATCTCCACGACGTAGCTATATCGCTGAGTCATCGCCGTCTGAGGCGGCGGGCGAGCGCGTGCGGCCCCGACTCGCTCGCAGACTCGAGTACTCATCCCGACCAGTTTAGTCAAGCTGCGTCTTCGTTTCGCCGCTGTTGCTCTTCTTATACCCGCCTGGTCGACGCCAATTCTCTGGTAGGGGGGTGAGTTACGAAGGGGTTAATGTCGTTCGTTTTCCTGTGCGAAATCTCTCCCTTCTTTAGCTCCCTTTACTTAGGGGAGCAGAGGCGCAATGTCTAGCGCGGCGGTCTGGTTTTCCTTGTGATCCGTTTATCGTCCGTTTAAGGCAGCCGCGACTTTGACCGGATATATATCACGCCCGTTGACTATTCCCGCTTTCATTCGTCCCCATCCCCCCCTACCCCCTTCCCCTCATCCCCTACTCCCTCCCCTCCCTTCACCCCCATCACCCCTACCCACGAAACCGTACATAATCACGCCATGAACAAATTCACACCACACACACCCAACGCAAAGAAAGAAAGAAAGAGAGAGAGAGAACCCAACATCCATCACTATATACAAAACAATAAAAACAACAACAACAAAATAAATAAAACAAAATAGAACAAATACCCCCCCCTCAAGAAAAAAAAAGCACAACGAAGCTAAAGCCGCACCCGAGAACAGGTTCCGGATGAGGGAACACGTGATAGCGATGACGTAATGCGTGACGGCAAGTGCGCTCCTTCACCTACATTTTCGCCCGAGTTGCTGCTCCAGTGACCGGCCTTGTGGGACGGGGAGAGGGTCCATCTCTCGCCTTATCTTATCGTTGGCCTTTTTTATTATTTATTAAAGCTATTTAAGTTGGCTTAGCATTTAAAAGAGAGAGAGAGAGAATGTACATGAATACCCATACGAATTTCGTGGTATGTTAATTTTCCATTAATGTGGAAGCCCAACGTTTTCCGAAGAGGAATATCTCAGAGAGAGAGAAAAAAAAATAGATTTCTTATTATACATACAAATATTCAAGGCATATATGAATCTTCAAATTATAATGATATGCACATTGTCATAAATAATCCAGAATGGCTTAGTCCCTCTTGCAACAAGGTCCTCGTCCGTTTTCTTTGAAGCAATAAAGGCGAGCATACCACAGTGACTCCGGTGAAAGGTGTATTATTATTATTATTTTTTTTTTTTTTTTTTTTTTTTTGTGTATGTGTGTGTGTGTGTGTGTGTGTGTGTGTGTGTGTGTGTGTGTGTGTGTGTGTGTGTGTGTGTGTGTGTGTGTGTGTGTGTGTGTGTTTGCGTGTGTGTGTGAGGGAGAGGGAGAGGGAGGGAGGAGAGGGAAAAGGAGAAGGAGAGGGAAAGAGAGAGAGAGAAAGGGAGAGGGAGGAATAGAGGGAGAGAAAGAGATAGAGAGAGAAAGGGAGATAGATAGATATAGTTAGGTAGATAGATCTTTTTTCTTTTTAACGGTAGGTTTATGTCTGAGCCGCCGTGGTTACAGCATGATACTTAATTGTAGTTTTCATGTTGTGATGCTCTTGGAGTGAGTACGTGGTAGGGTCCCCAGTTCCTTTCCACGGAGAGTGCCGGTGTTACCTTTTAGGTAATCATTCTCTCTATTTTATCCGGGCTTGGGACCAGCACTGACTTTGGGCTGGCTTGGCCACCCAGTGGCTAGGTAGGCAATCAAGGTGAAGTTCCTTGCCCAAGGGAACAACGCGCCGGCCGGTGACTCGAACCCTCGAACTCAGATTGCCGTCGTGACAGTCTTGAGTCCGACGCTCTAACCATTCGGCCACCGCGGCCCCCAGGTAGATAGATAGAGAGAGATAAATAGATAGAGAGAGAGAGATCATTATGCACGGTGAACCTATACTGTTTTTGGGCACAGAAGCTTCCCGTGTGCAAAAATGGATGAATATGATAAGTGTGTGTGTGTGTGTGTGTGTGTGTGTGTGTGTGTGTGTGTGTGTGTGTGTGTGTGTGTGTGTGTGTGTGTGTGTGTATGTATGTGTGTATGTGTGTGGTGTGTGTGTGGTGTGTATGTATGTGTGTGGTGTGTTGTGTGTGTTGTATGATTGTGTGTGTGTGTGTGTGTGTGTGTGTGTGTGTGTGTGTGTGTGTGTGTGTGTGTGTGTGTGTGTGTGTGCGCGCACGTGTGTGTATGAGTTCACATGTACTCATATCAGCCTACCTATCTTTTCCAATCTCATGATTAGTGTAGGCCTATTTTGATTCATTTTCGCAATTCATGTTCTAAGGTCCATATGACAATTAACACCCCACATTTTTAAATCACATTTCCGAGCATTTGCAATTAAATGTCGAGGTAAGAGACATATGGTAGATTTAATGGATATATTATTTAGACGTAGGGAGGGGTCCCCATATGCCATTGGTTTCTGCTGAATTCACCATTAATATCAATCCTAAGAGACAAAAAAACATTCGTTTTTTTCTTTATATATATATATATATATATATATATATATATATATATATATGTATATATATATATACATATAGTGTGTGTGTGTATGTATACATATACAGTATATATATATATATATATATATATATATATATATATATATATATATATATATATATATATATTTTTTTTTTTTTTTTTTTTTTTTTTTTTTTCAAGTGCCCTGTCCTATAAGGACGTTGGCGATCATGGATTTCCATGGTTTTCTAGGCAATTTAGAGTGGTGGTTTGCCGTTGCCTTCCGCCCGGTGTTTTTATCGAGTCACCATCTCTATTTACCCGGTTCTGGGACCGGCACTGACCCGGGCTGGCTTGCCCACCCAGTGGCCAGGTAGGCAATCGAGGCAAAGTTCCTTGCCCAAGGGAACAACGCGCCGGTCGTATATATATATATATAATATATATATATGTATATGTATATATATATATATATATATATATATATATATATATATATATATATATAGTGTGTGTGTGTGTGTGTGTGTGTATTATGTAAAGGCCCCACCCCCTAGAAAAAAAAAAGTTAAAGTTGTGAACTGCGATATTCAGTTTTCTTCCAATTCTGCCAAAAAAGAGACACGTTCTAATATGCTTACCTGCGAAGGAGAATGTCTACACTGATAATTACACTTTTTTTTATGTAGAATGGTGGAAGCTTGCACTTCTGAAAACAGTTACACCGTCGACTCCGGAAATCACTAATGCTTTTCCTCCCTGTACAGTCACGGACAAAAATCGTGACCGTGGACGAAGCTTCGAAACTCTCCTAACCGAAGCACAATTATCCTCATATGGGAGTTCGAGAGGGAGTATGCAGTAATAGAATGTTTGGAGATGGAAATGAAAAGCAAGCATGATGATAGACTGTTTTATGTAAACTCTCTCTCACACGCCCATACATACGAACACTCGTGTGTGCGTATGTGTGTGTGTGTGTGTGATATTTTTATTTACATTGATTTATGCCACGGTCGCCTACATCTATTGACAAAAATCTCTCTGGTTAACAAATCGTGTTTTGGCAGTTTTTTCGCCTTATCTGCACAAAAAAGTGGGGATGGATGGCCTGGCTCAAGGGGAAGAAATACATAAAAAAAAAAATGAAGTGGTGATATAGACAGTAAACAATGAACAGATTTGGTAATAGGATTTATTTTTTGTAATTTACCTCTTTATTTATTTTTATTTGATGATAGGATTTTTTTTTATTTACCTCTTTATTTTATTTATCTTTTTATTTGTATTTCAGACTTTTTTTTTGTGTGTGTGTGTGTGAATTTTGTTGCAGATAAATGGCTCCACAAGTGCAGCCACCAACGAATTAATAAGTTGGCTCGGTGTGACGTCACCTGATTACTGCATTCCCTTGAATTTCGTGATTTTTTTTTCTTATGTAATTAATATCAAAATTGCTATTATTCTCAATGACATCATGGCTGTTATAATGTTATATATGTCCTTATAGCGAAAATGAAGATCTAAAAAAAAAAAAAAAAAAGGAATCCGAAAGTCAAGGAAGAAGTGAGATAGGTACTACTAGCAATTGCCTCCTTGGTGATTAAGTACATGATAAGCCATCTATGTGTACACAATTAATAATATGAAATCACAGTCAACATACCATATATCCCATGTCATCCCAGCACAAAGGGTTAATAATCTCAGACCATAGCTAATGAAAACCGTTGTTTCAATTTGTAAACAAAACAACGGAGGGAGAAAATACATGAATATACACCTGCGTGTATTTACTTCCATTCATTATTCCACTTTCACTCTGCCTGGCACGAATCCTTCCCTTGTTTCGCCTTGATTATTGCTCCTTCTTTTACACGATACGTGTGTCAATAGGGGTCTAATATACACATTTCTAAACAGACATAATATACAGGGAAAACATTCCGACGTGTGGTACATCCCATTCAGAGGGTTGTCCTCCTCAATCTGTTGGATTCCTGATTTTAATTTGCTCACTGTATTCACAGGACAAAAATGCCATATATCAACAATGGCGTCTACTGCACCTTTGGGAGAGGCTACACGAATTCTGCCCTAAAGCGAGAGGGAAGTTGCTTTACCCTCGACAACCAGCCCATCAGGATAGCGTCGGGAGCCTTGCACTATTTCAGAATCCATCCCGACCAGTGGCCCGACCGCTTGGCTAAGCTTCGCGCTGCCGGACTCAACTGTGTCGAAACGTGAGTGGAAAGAAGGATGGTGAGTCTAGTGGTAGGGTGAGTTTGAGCTACAGTTAGCTGTAGATGGCCTGTAGGACTAGGATTGGTATAGGTAATCTACTCCATTCTTGGTGTATGCGATGCTTTATTCAGATATCATGGCGTTATTCATGCTGAACATATGCTGCTAGTTCCCAGTATACATTCAGCATATATCAAACTAGACAACACATACGTGGCAGTGAGAAGATATAGTACATTAACTGCAACAAAATCAGAGGCGAGACAATGGGAACGCAGGTAGAAACAGGTGAATAATGATTGGGGTCGAACTCGGGTGTTTTGCTGATAACATTCCCTGGTGTCTGGGAGTGTAAGGCAGTAGAAGAATTATGCACACACACACACACACACACACACACACACACACACACACACACACACACACACACACACACACACACACACACACACACACACACACACACACACATTTTGGATAACAGGGGATCTGTATTCATCAACACCAACGCCAATACTGACCGTAACGAAGACGAGACAAAACAAAACACTCCCTAATAAAAATAAAAAAAATAATGATAACAACAACAACAACAAAACAACAACAACCACAACAACAACAACAACAATAATAATAATAATAATAATAATAATAAACAGACAAAATAAATCACAAACATCCGACCGACAGAGTAAACCAAAATGGCCCAAGTGAGTCGCGCGCAGGAGATGCCCGGGTCGACATGTCACATTGTTAAGTTCCCTATATCGATCCTCTCGCTCGGGTAAAGAGAAAGGTCAGACTACGAGGTGGATGTGGAGCACGAGGGGTTCCAGTCCCGACTCGACGCTATGTCGCAGGTCCTCCGCCAAGGAATTAACAAGATTGCACCTGCCCCTCGCTACCGTTGCAGTGCATTTTCGCTTACGGTCCATTACACAGTTTGCCTCCGCTTCGATCCTCCCCCCCCCCCCTGCCTCTACCATTTTCCTAGTACCTTTCTTCTAATATTTCCTTTCACTTCTGTTCCACTTCCTTTTTTTATATTCTGTTCTGTTTCCTTTTTTTTCTCCATTTTGTTGTATATATTACTTTTGGTATTCTTTCACTTTCTATTATTCCGGGTCTGTTATTTCAAGCTGTTATTATTACTATTATTACTTTTAGTATTATTATTGTTGTTATTATTATTATTATTATCATTATCATTATCATTATCATTATCATTATCATTATTATTATTATTATTATTATCATTATTATTATTGTTATTATCATCATCATTATTATTATTATTTATTGTCATTATTATTTATTATCATTATTAATATTATTATTGTTGTTATTATCATTAGTAGTAATACCATAATTATGGTTAGTATCATTATTAATATCAT
>NC_051420.1:2066299-2073799 GCF_015228065.2 Penaeus monodon
GAGTGGCGGGCGTGGGCCGTGAGATTTTGGAAAAAGGAAATTGATTAATGAGAAGCGGGTGTCTCTCGCTCACCGGAAGACCGACCTACCTTGCGTTTACCAAAGGGTGTTTAAACGCTACTTTCTCGGGAACAAGTAATCTTCAAAGAGGTGTTTGTCTATAACACATTTGAAAATGGAGAGCCTGACTTTATTCTCAAAACTGCAGTAAATGTCTACAGACTTTTTATTCGAACGCTGTCTTCAAGTCTAACTGTAACTTTTCCTCCAACTGCCCATTGTGCGCGAAGGTAAATGCAGCCTCAACCTTCAAATGATATGTTTCAGTGTCAAGAAAAGTGTCGAGTCCCTAGGCCAATGGTTCCGCACCTTTTTCATTCTGATAATTATATGAAGGTACCGTGAGGTAAAAGTCAGTTTAATTCGACGTCATAATTTTCATATTGTTCCATGGCCTCCCGTGACCCCTCTGAGGGCCATGGCCCCCAGGTTGGAATCCCCTGCCATAGCCCTTCTTCTGAACTATATCGTTATCGTTTACTAAAGTGCCTCCTTCTAAGTTACTTTTTTATTTGTGTGTGCGTGTGTGTGTGTGTGTGTGTGTGGTGTGTGTGTGTGTGTGTGTGTGTGTGTGTGTGTGTGTGTGTGTGGTGTGTGTGTGTGTGTGTGCGTGCGTACGTGCGTGCTTGCATGTGTGCGTACGTGCGTGCGTACGTCGTGCTTGCTTGTATGTGTGTAACGCAACGCGTGGGGATTGGACGGAAGCAAAAGCGCACACCTTCCCCAGTGCTCCAGACGGCGAATGCGCAGACGTCGGTGCAGGAGGAGTTCAGAGAGCTGGATCGCCTGCAGCCCGACAGCCCGCTGATGGCGACGGAATTCTGGTCCGGCTGGTTCGACCACTGGATGGAACCACACAGGAACCGTTGGCCCGAAAAAGGTTTGGGGATGAGCAGCAGTTTTGAACTATTGAGATGGATTATTAGTTTTAAGAAATAAGAACTCATGATTTTTATCTATTTTCATAGTCATTCGCCCACCCATAAAACAGAAAATGTGTGTGTATGTGTGTGTGTGTGTAGTATACACATATACTCAGGATATCCTCTTATTTTCCTTTCTTTCCTTTTTTTTCCTCTTTCTTTCATCCAGAGTTCTCGCGCGCGCTCGAGGAAATCCTGAAGAGCAGAGCGTCTTTCAACTTGTACATGTTCTGCGGCGGCACCAACTTCGGCTTCCTCGCGGGCGCCAACGTGCAGGGGGAGTGGCCCTTCTACGCCCCGGATGTCACCAGTTACGGTAATCTGGTGTATTTCGAGAGGTCGTTTATATTGTGAGTCACGGGGGGATTTTTATGAGATGCAGACACATTGATGCTTACTTTTGTACATGGAGTGCTTTATGATAAAAAAAAAAAAAAAAAATAGAAACAGAAGTTGGTTTAGAAAATGATTTTCATAAATTTTTCGAACACACGCACGCGCGCGGACGCGCAGCACGAGCACACGCACACGCACACACACACGCACACGCACACGCACACGCACACGCACACGCACGCACGCACGCACGCACGAACACACACACACACACACACACACACACACACACACACACACACACACACACACACACACACACACACACACACACACACACACCAATCATTATTTCAATTCATTGTCATGGAGGACGAAAATGTATTATTTTAATTTCATACACAAATAGATTGGAAAAATAAAATAAAATAGATATACCTTATATCTTCTCATTTTCTATATATGAAGAGTGCTATCAGAAAACGAATACCAAGGGAAACTATAATTTTTTTCTTCTTCAGATTATGACTGTCTCCTGACGGAAAACGGAGACTATACACCAAAGTACATGATCACAAAACAGTTGATCAGCCAATATCAGATTCATGGGTACATGAGTACTCCTGATCTGCCTGAAACGTCTCCAAGAGTCGCATATGACGACATAGTGTTGAATAAAATCCTAAATCTCAACGAACTTATAGGACAGGTATGTGTGTGTGTGTGTGTGTGTGTGTGTGTGTGTGTGTGTGTGTGTGTGTGTGTGTGTGTGTGTGTGTGTGTGTGTGTGTGTGTGTGTGTGTGTGTGTGTGTGTGTGTGTGTGGTGTGTGTGTGTGTGTGTGTGTGTGTGTGTGTGTGTGTGTGTGTGTGTGTGTGTGTGTGTGTGTGGCGTGTGTGTGATGGACATTTGTTTTCAGCCGTTTTTCCTCTTCTTTGACCACTGGGTTAATTTTTGGGAAAAAAAATCCTTTCATAAAAAAGGCGTATATGAATATGTTTCATTCATAGTCATCGTGTGTTAAAAGGGGTACTATGGAGTAATTGTGCTGCTTGGTAGAAACTTTCTTAGTACTTTTTATATATAGCAAATGGTGTCAACAGTGTAAAAAGAAAGTGTCAGTCCAAAGGGAGTTTTTTTTTATGAGTCTAGAGCAGTGGTTCTCACTACATGCTGTCAGTAGACGCAAAAAAAAAATATACTCAAAGCTGTTATATTCCCTTAACTGTAAGTTACACTGTAAGAAACTTAGTAGGTTCAAATAAATGGGAAAATTTAAGTTCGCTTAGCTTTTTTTTTTTTTTTTTTTTTTTTTTTTTTTTTTTTTACAATTTCCCTATGCCTTATGCTAAAATAGTAGTTTCAAAGGTAAGAATACGCAATGGCCAAATTCCTGTGCGACACACTTTAAGGGGTAATTCGATTAATATCCTGATCATAAACATATATCCTCGGTTATGTGGGTAAAGTGATAGCAGAGGACATATACTTACCAATCTATATTTATTTAGGTGTGTATATGGAAGACAAGAGATCTTACCCTTTAAATAATTAGTCTCCTGTACTTCAGGCCAAAACGAACAAATTCGAAAATCCTTTCGTGTTTGTCATAATATCCGTCGACAGCGTTAAATTGTTTGCCAGCCTTATCAGAAAATTAATATTTATCAATATATTTTATACTCCTTCACACTCAGCCATTCAAACTCATTCTCACACTCACCACTCATTCACTTTTGCTCTCACTCACTCGCACTTACTTATTCATTCACTCACACTCACGCATGTGTGTGTGTGTGTGTGTGTGTGTGTGTGTGTGTGTGTGTGTGTGTGTGTGTGTGTGTGTGTGTGTGTGTGTGTGTGTGTGTGTGTGTGTTTCATTAATAAGTAACCATGCATAGTCCCTTGTGTGTTCACACATATGTAAACCTCATAAAAAGTATTTATCAGTTCATCAACATTAAACAAATGCAACCGCTCTGCATCCCTAGGCACAACAACAGTATTATCAAAATCATGCGAATTTCCCTTTTAGACTGCACTAACACCGAAGGTCTTTCCCTCCCCCTCTCAGATACCACACGTGAAGAGCCCAAATGTAATGCCTATGGAAGACCTCCCTATCAATGACGGCAACGGGCAGTCCTACGGATACACGCTGTACCGCACACGCATCACTGTACCCAAAGGAGGAGCCACAATAACCATCAGCGGACACGTGAGGGACCTTGCTCTTCTTCTCGTCGATCTGAGACTTGTGTCACCTTGCATCAACGAGCCACGAGATCTGGACGGTTTTGGTACATGGGTGAAAAGGTGAAGTGCTCTGTCTTATAATGTAGGTTTATCTCAGGCTAGCTCGGCGGTTCTTGTATGGGTGAAAAGGCGAAACTCTCTGCTTTACAGTTTAGGTTTGTGTATTTTTTCACGCCCGTTTACTTGGTCCTTGCTTTTCTACATCCCCACCAAAATGTATCGATATGTTCTCCGAATATGATGGTTTAGTTTATTATTGAAATAATAATAACAACGCAACACGGTAAGGATAATCTAAATGGAATTAGAGCATTTATATATATATATTTTTTTTTTTTTCTTTTTTCTGTTATCTTTTTCCTCTTCTTCTTCTTCTTCTGCTTCTTCTTCTTCTTCTTCTGCTTCTTCTTCTTCTTTCTTTCTTTCCTTTTTTTTTTTTTTTTTTTTTTTTTTTTTTTTTCCATGCCTGTGCCACCCCCCGCGAATCTATTCAGATCAGTTTAAGAATTATAGATGATAAACCTCTTCTTTGTTCATTCACATTTCGTTTGTAACTCTTCTCTTGTCATTCCAGAAACTCTACCTTTGAGCTCTCGAGTGAGTACAGTGGCACACATACACTAGACATTTTAGTGGAAAACATGGGTCGTGTCAACTTTGGCAAGCCTCATGACTTCACCATGAAAAAGGGACTTAGCGAGGGCCCAGTGTTACTCGACAATGAAGAACTCCAGGACTGGCTCATCTACCCGATAGAATTCAAGAGTGGAGACATAGACAGGTATTTGGTAGAATAATCTCTTGGTCTCCTTGCAGTCATATCTACACTGTTGTTGGAGTCACCGAATCCAGCCTACTTAAACTCACACTCTTGTCTCCTCCCTTAAATTAATTCCTTTCATGCCGAGACAAGCCACAACATTCTGCCTTACCTTCTGTCATCCTATGCTCAATCGCTATCACAGTGGTGTAATTGGTGCATCTTGTGAATGAGGGCATGAGCATCCAAAGGCGTTCTGACACCAACTGCCCGTTTATGAAAGGTTTTGCAGCTTTAAATGCTCCTCTATAGTATAAGCACCAGTATGTTCACGTCAGTGTACTACAATCTCGTGGTTAACATAAAAGATATCGATGTTTTTGTTATAGGCGAAAGTTTAAACTAGCATAATATTTAATTCAATAAACACATTTTCAGCCAAGTAGTCTGAGGACACCTTTGGACGTGCAACCAATAGTTTATAACACTTTACCTCGGTGTTTTAAAAGCTACCGGAAAGTTTTTTTTATTATCTTCCTCCGTGACCAGATTGTTGGGTTGGAGGTCCTACGCAGATGAAGAAGTGGTAGGACCAGCGTTGCTTCAGGGGGACTTTGAGATTCAAGATGAGCCTGAGGACACCTTCTTGGACGCCTGCGGGTGGGGAAAGGGCGCTGTGTTTGTCAACGGCTTCAATCTGGGCAGGTTCTGGACAGCTGGCCCACAGAGAACCCTGTATGTCCCTCGCCCTCTTCTTGTGAAAGGTGTCAATAAGGTAAGCTTGTGAATAATTCCGTTGGGACTCGGATATGGTTCCATTGCGAAAACTAAGCCGTGTACTTTAGTATAAATCTCTCTGGTAGATTATTACCCTCATACGCAATCATATAAGATCCTAAGAGCGCTCTTTTTTCCCCAGGTAACAGTGTGGTCGCAGTACGGAGGCCAGGGAGTGATCAAATCCAAGGACAGCCATGACCTGGGAGCCGAGAACCCCACAGGTGTAACCCCGGGCAGTGGAGGTCCTCTCATCAACATTTGCAAACCTAATAAATAGCGATTCTCAAGTAGCCTTGCGTACATCTTTTCTAAACTTGCACATTAGAGCAGATGTAGGTGAATATTTGAATATTGTCAGTGAATTCCATCCATTAAGTTTCTGTTGTCAGAGTTGCTTTACATTCCTCCTTTGTTATAACTATTAAAATATAGTTATACATGTCTCTGTGAAGTAAAATGGATAACTTGCAGAAACGAAGCCATGCTAGTGAAAATTTTGTATCAAATGATTACAATGAACACTTTGATGAGGATAAGATGTTGTGATTAGTTATTAACTTAATTAACCAATGCCAGAGATATCTATCGGGCAGGAAAGGAACGATCCCTGAGGCTGTTAAACAAACTTCTTGAGGGTTTGAAAATGTTCCAAGCAGATATCACTTAAAGAAGTTTCTAAGTCCACATGCTAGCGTAATCCCGTAATGCTGTATATAAATAGGATATAGCATACCAGGATTTTTGTGGACTTTAACGAGGCTAACAGCATACCGGTTGTTGTTGTTGGTTGTTGCAGTAACGAGGCTGTCTAGTGTCAGCAGAGTACTGTTTGTGTGTTCTGTGGTCAGTTTTGGTTTCTACTATTTGCAATAGGTTTTATGATAAATATTTAGAAATAGGAATTCTTATTTCCAAATAGGAATTGTAAATAAGAAAGAGAAGCCTATTTAGATAATCAAAAATACATGTAAATGGTAAAAAAGACAGAAGTTACATCAAATAATAAAAACTTACATAAAATTTACATCAGAGATTAATGATGAAAAAAAAAACATTGTATAAGAAAGACGTTACATCAGACAATCCCTAAGCCAAGATAATTGTCTAATGATAACTCTTCTTTATCTATATCTTTATTGCTGACGGAAACTAAAATTCTTGGTTAACCATTCCCTGAGCTCTTAGCCACATTTCTTGCTTAGAGCACTGCCAAACTAACTAAATATGTAAGTTTCTGAATAGCACTGTGCTCGACGAACAGTCATTATGTGAAAGTTTTAGCATAAAAAATGCAGTAGTATTGAATTAAAACTCTCAGTATGTCAAGTTTCAGTTTAACTATGCAGTGGTGCTAAACCAACACTTATCTGCAATTCAGTAAGTCAAGTTTCAGTTTATGTAGTGGTGCTAAACTAACACTTATCTGCAGTTCAGTAAGTCAAGTTTCAGTTTATGTAGTGGTGCTAAACTAACACTTATCTGAGATTCAGAAAGTCAAGTTTCAGTTGTAAAAAGAAAAACCTTTGATAATCAAAAATACATGTAAATGGTGGTGCTAAACTAAAACTTATCTGAGATTCAGTATAACAGAGCATTGGTACTAAATGAACACTTAGTATGTGATCATTTTCAGTTCAACTATGCAGTGGTGCCAAAGTAAGCGTAGCATGTAAAACAACACAGTGTTGTAATAATAAGGCTTATCCACTAATTTTGTACTTTTGTGTAATAATCTCTTGTGGAAGATTTTTAGAAGCTTAATGAAAGCATGAAAGCTAGACAGTGTTTCCTTGTCCTTTTCTCACACGTTATAACCATATATTTTTTCTTTCTCTCTCTCTCTTTCTGCTTTTTTACACACACACACATACACACACATATAGTTTATAATATATACACACACAATATATATATATATATATATATATATATATATATATATATATATATATATATATATATATATACACACATACATATACACAATGTGTACACACACACACACACACACACACATATATATGTGTGTGTGCATACATACATATATATATATATATATATATATATATATATATATATGCATATATATAATATATATATATATATATATATATATATATATTAATATAGTATATATATATACTATATATATATTATATATATATAATATGTATATATATATTATATATATATATATATATATATATATATATATATAGATAGATAGATAGATAGATAGATAGATAATAACACAACACATACACACACACACACACACAAATTATATATATATATATATATATATATTATATTAATATATATATATATATATATATATATATATATATATATATATATACATATATATATATATATACATATATAT
>NC_051420.1:2093799-2101299 GCF_015228065.2 Penaeus monodon
CACATATATATATGGTGTGTGTGTGTGTGTGTGTGTGTGTGTGTGTGTGTGTGTGTGTGTGTGTGTGTGTGTGTGTGTGTGTGTGTGTGTGTGTGTGTGTGTGTGTGTGTCTATACATCCTTATACATGCGAATTCGTGCGCAGCCTATGAAAATAACACCCCTTCGATTTGGTCTCAATGAATAAATAAATAAATAAATAAATAAATAAATACATAAATACATAAATACATAAATACATAAATGATAAATAAATAAATAAATACATAAATAGAAAAATAAAAGAATAAATAAATAAACAAACAAATAAATAAATAAACCGATAAATATATAAATAAATAAACAGATAGATAAATAAATAGATAAACAGATAAATAAATAAATAAATATATAACTAACTAACCAAAATAAATGAACTAAAACAATGAATCTAAATTCTTCTTTCGCCAAAATATCCCCAGTTTGCGTACGCCGAGGGTCTGTCTCTGGTTCGCCTCGATGTCGTTCCGCCCAATTACGTCACCGAGCTCACAGATCACGTGGTTGAGGTCGTCCACGATTTCAACACAGGTGTGATCCCTTCAGGGTTTTTTTATTTTTATTTTAAGGCTATACTTTACTCTTATTTCATATCATTAATATGTTTCGTGTTTTGGTTTTCATGGTGTACAGATTGCGAACATGTGTGAAGAGGAATTAATGTCGATTAAACGACTTGATAGTTCGGGAAAATATGTGTGTTCGTAGTTTACGTGATGGAGTTTCTCATTAGTTCGAGGAAAATTGATGTATGCTCGTAGTTTTCGAACATGGAATACTCCGTAGCTCAAGATGTGAACGTAATCTACGAGCATACATATTCATGTTCGAGAAAATATTATGATTTTCGTAAATTTGCACGAACGTGGATTAATATCTCCACAGAAAAAAGTATATGTTCGTTGTCTTCGAACATATTTGAATAGTTCGAGAAAACATTATATGTGCTTACCGCAGAATATCAGACAATAATACATCAATGAGCCTGGTCTTTATCATCAAAAGGAAATATTTCCACTTCTGTTTCATTCCTATGAGCTTTGAACAAGAGATGATGAGCATAAAATATTATCTCTTTGCAGGTGCTCAGTACATAATCGACCGCGAATTTGGCAACTGTTCTGTTGATCGTATTCCAGAATACACCTTCGACACTCATTTTGGTAAGTTATTTCTCTCTTGTGCAGTTTTGTGGAACATTTATTCTGTTTTGGAGATGTTTTGATCATTTTATAGATTATACATTGTGACAATAGATTACGGGCTTGAAGAATAAAACTGATTGCAATGGCGATCTGTTAGATTGTGTCCTCTCTCGTCTCGTTTCTCACATACACTCGAGTTGGTCTCTCTCGATCTCTTTGTTTCTCCTCCTCTCTCTCCTCTTCTCTTCTCCTCCCCTCTCTCTCCACCTCTCCCCCTCCTCTCTCTCTCTCTCTCTCTCTCTCTCTCTCTCTCTCTCTCCCCTCTCTCTCTCTCTTTCTCTCTCCCTCTCTCCATATCCCTTCCACTCTTTCCCTCCTTCCCTCCTCCCTCTCTTGACCTCCATTTTCTTCCCCTTTAGGAGGCATGCTGGGAACAGGGGGGTCCATGCTCGGCCCCAACGAACTGTTCCACCTGGACGACACCTACGCGTATGTGGGCGAACGATCCACTCGGCAAATCGGGAGCGACATGTGGACCTCCACCCGCGATGATATTCCAGATCCCGACGTCGGCTTTGTGGAGAACTTTCCCAAGGCGGCTCTCGAGTATTACTTCGCTCAGGTCACTTTTTAAAATCTTTTGTTTTGTTTTAATTTTTTTAAAAATAGTTTTTCGTTTGTTTCTTAGAAGATGCACACAGATTTGCAGGATCGCTTGCGTTTTCTGTGTATCATGCGATATGGTCTTTCTGGTCCGCCAGTCACGGATCACCAACACCAACTCATAAATAAAATCAACTTGCCAATCTCCAACAGCAACATCTAAAATAAAACCATTGCTTATCACGAATCACCAACAGCACTCTGCCAATCACGAATCATCAACAGCAACACATAAATAAAATCAGTCTGCCAATCTCCAACAGCAACTCATAAATCCAACCAAATGCCCACACACTATATCCTCATCACAATCCCAGGCCTTCAGTTGCACCCCGCAACCAAAATCCTACAATGCCATTCACAGATCTTCTTCCCTAGGCTAACCGCCACAAACCACATGCATTAAGATTACGACCGGCATTGGGTCACTAACTACCCGCGAAATCCGTTGCTAGATTTTGAGCCGCAAAGGGGAGCCTTACCTCCCGCCACTGGATATAATTGCATCCCGAATCATAATTTGTGCTTTATTATAGTACTCGCTTATCAAAACTATCGATTTCTATAAAGGTTACTCTCTCGATTTATTTTATTTACCTACCATGCAAGACCCAAAATACGACACGCTGACGAAGGCACTTAATCTAATTTGAATTTGAAACAAGCGTTAAGCCATGAAGAGTTCGTCCAAAAAATGTCTTCCAGGCGACGGGTATGATGACGACCAACTTCTACGACTTCAAGGAGGTGGCTCTGTACACGGAGACGGAGTTTAGCGTGGAGGAATGCTACGAGCGCTGGAGCGATCGGTGGTCGTACCTCATTATCACCTTCCCCGCCGCCCACAGTGAGTTCGTTGTGCGAAAGTTATTTGTCTTTTATTGATTAACTGGTTTTCAATTCTATTATTGTTGTTGTTGTTGTTTGTTGATTTATTTATAATATTAATAATAATAATAATAATAATAATAATAATAATAATTATTATTATTATTATTATTATTATTATTATTCTATTATTATTATTTTTATTATTAATTATTATTATTATTATTATTATTATTATTATTATTATCATCATCATCATCATTATTATCATTATTATTGTTATTGATTATTATTGTTTATTTATTATTATTATTATTATTATTATTATCATTATTATAATTTCTTGGTGTTTTTCTCTTTAATTTTCGTATTTATCTTTTTTTTTTCTTCATCCCTATATTTTTTATGATTTTTTTTTCGTTCACAACTTTCTTTGGGATTTTCTTTTTCTTGTTGATTATTCCCATTTTTTTCTTTTTCTTTTTGTTCTATTTAAGCTCGTTTTCCCGTTTCTTTACTTCCTGTTTATTTCCTGTAGTTTATTTTTCAATTTAGTTTTTGTGTTACCCTGTTTCTATTTCCAGTTTTTTTTCTCTCTCTCCTGTTAATATTTTTTTTTCGAGGGATACTGTAATCCCCCTCACCCCCCCCCCCTCTCAATAATCCCAAGGGAAGTTGGTAAAAAAAAAGTAAGATAAAATAGATAAATAAATAAATAAAAAACACACAACAAAAACTAAGCAAAACCAAACAAAAAACAACAACAACAAACGATAATAGAGCCAAATGTTTTGAAAATCCTCTGAGTTTGCCATATCTGACTTCTCCCCTTTCCCTCTCCTCATACCAACGCCTCCATTATCCATCGTTTCCTTTCTCCTCCCTTTCTTCTCCCTTTCTTCTCCATTTTCCATTCCAGAGAACCAGTTCGAAGCAGCCGAGAGGAAGCAAGATTTGTTCAAGCATAATGTTTTCGATCTTATAGTAACCAGGGGGGATATATCACCTGTTCGGATCGCTTCCATTGATGTGAGTTTTTCCCGTCCTTTTTATATATCTTTTATTCATTTATCTATTTATTTTTGATACCTTACTCGTTATTTTTTTTTTTTTTTGTTATCGTTTTTTTTTTTTTTTTGTTATCGTATTTTTTTATATTCATTTTGTCCCCTTTTTATGATATTGTTATTATTATTTTCTTTGTCGTATATATATTTTTTTTTCTCTCTCTTTTTTTTTTGTTATTTCTCATTCGTCTTTATCCATTTTTGTCTATTTTTTTCTTCTTTTATTTCTTTTATATTCCTTTTCTTTTCTCTTTATATTTAGAAAAAATGCATGAACTTCAAAGTAGGTGGTCGTTTTGAACAAGTCAGGTATCAAATGCTTTGCTTTTTGATTACATATTAATAGCTTTATTTTGAAGTTTATTTACATCTGTATTTTTGCAGCATTTACTGTCGTGTTCACAACAATTTATAAAATTATGAACAACTATGTTTACAACTGTATTTATATACTTAACAACAACATTCACAGCAAACCCTTGTATTATCACCTGCATTCACAACTACGCTTACAACGTTTACGCTAACAACTGTATGTATTTTCATCTATTCACAAATACACTAACAACAACTTATAACTGCATTTTAAACTGTATTCACAACAAGCAACATGATTCACACCTACATTAACAACAAACACCAGCATATACAACCATTTTCTCAACACTTACAATTTACAACTTACAACTATATTTTCAACAATTCACAACAAACAACATGCTTTACAACTACATTCACAACAAATAACATGCTTTACAGCTGTATTCACAACAGACATGCTTTACAAGTACATTCACAACAATGATTTACAACTACTTTCACAACAAACACCTGCATTTACAGCAACAATTACAACTTACAACTTCATTCCCAAGGTATCAGAGGGAGTCTCCGGCCTGGTGCCCAACACAACGGACGCAGATCTGATCATCGTCTCCGTGAAGCTTCTTGAGAGAGCCCCCTACCTCCTCTCCTACAGGTAGGTCCTCAGGTGGTAGTGGTCGTCATTTCTTTTGTTGGGGAGGAGGAGGGAGGAGGAGGAGGTGGAAGGAGGTGGAGGTGGTGGAAGAGGAGGAGGGAGGAAGGAAGGAGGAAGGAGGAGGAGGTGGTGGAAGAGGAGGAGGAGGAGGAGGAGGAGGAGATGGAGGAGGAGGAGGAGGAGGTGGAAGGAGGAGGGAGGAAAGGAGGAGGAAGGAGGAGGAGGAGGAGGAGGAGGAGTAGAGAGGAGGAGAGGAGGAAGGAGGAGAGGTGGAGGTGGAAGAGAGAGGGAGGAAGGAAGGAGGAAGGAGGAGGAGATTGTAATAGGAGGAGAAGAAGAAGAATGACAAAAAGGATAATAATAATACTGATGATAGTAATGATAATAATAATAATACTGATGATGATAATGATAATGTAGATAATAATAATATCATTATCAATAAAATAATAATCATAATAATGATAATAATAACAATAACAATAATAAAAATAAGAATAAGAAAAGGCGGAGATAAGACGAAAAAAAAAAACGAAGAAGACGAAGGAGAATAAATAGGATGATAACTGCAATGCTAAATTGATGTTAAAATCCGTGGAAATTTTGGATCATTTACATAATGATTATGGAATCTACGAAAATGAGCAATATTGGGAATGTTTCAAAGCCCATTTCAATTTGTTACTTTATTGCGAGGGGGAGATCGAGAATGAGCTGGGTTTTCCTCCCTCTCTACCTCTTCTCCCATCTCCAACTCCCTCCTTCCCTCCTTCCCTCGCCTTCCCTCTTCCTCCCTCCTTCGACCTCTCCCTCCCTCTCCCTGTCCATTTCTCTCCCTCTCTCCCTCCCTCTTCCTCCCTCTCATCTCCCTCCCTCCCTCACCCCCACTCCCTCTCCCTCTCTCCTCTCCCCTCTCCCTCCCTCCCCTCCCCTCCCTCCCTCCTATCTGCCCCTCCCTCTCCTTCTCCCTCCCTCCAAATCATTCTATATTCATTTATGTATTTCAACTTGTATTTATGTATATTGTCATCAATATCAACATCAATATCATTATTAATAAACGTTAATTAAATAAACGTCATCAACATCAATATCATTATTAATAAACGCTAAATAAACAAACGTTATCAACATCAACATCAATATCAGTATTAATAAACGTTAGATAAATAAACGTCATCAACATCACTATCATTATTAATCACCAGGGAACCCTCTGACGAGCCAGAGAAGTTTCCCGGCGTCAACGAGAAGACCTTCGAAAACGTTAACAGCGAGGACTGCGCTAAAATGTGTACAGAGGAACGTGGATTCCAGTGCAAGTAAGGATAGTGATACTGTATATGTACTTATATATATGTATATATATATATATATATATATATATATATATATATATATATATATATATATATATATATATATGTATGTATGTATGTATGTATGTATGTATATATATATATATATATATATATATATATATATATATATATATAATATATATATTTTTTTTTTTTTTTTTTTTTTTTTTTTTTTTTTTTTTGGGGGGTGGGGGGGTATGTTATTTTTTTATTTATTTATTTATCTTTTTAATAGAGATATATTTCATGGGATTTATTGGATGTATTAGGTATATTTTTCGTGGGATTTACTGAGTGTATTTTTCAGGGGATTTATTAAGTGTATATTATTTTTCATATGTGATAATAGATATTATAGGTTTGTCTACTTGAGAATCAATCAAAACTTCAAATTGGAAAATTATATAACTAGCGAATAAGGCACACACACACATACACACACACACATGATGATAAAAATAAGATAAATTAATTAATTAATAAAAAATATATATATAATAAGATAAACACAACAGAACCTACCACATACACCCTTACACTCCCCCCTCCCCACACACACGCAACCATAAACAACCACAAAAAAACACATACACCCCACAAACAATAGATTTCGAAATCTTAACAGCTCCCTCCCCCTCCCTCCTTCCTCCCCTCCCTCCCCCCCCTCCTTCCAACAGGTCCTTCCACCACTGCGATGACAGAATCTGCTTCCTGAGCGCCCTTGACACCGCTGACGGCGAGCCAGTTGACACGGTGAACAGGTGCCACCACTGGATTTCCAACATTGACAACCAAACCTTCGCTGATCTGCCGTCGACCGAGGTTTACTCTGTTATCCTGGACGCTATTCGACACGGGAAATTTATCTTCAGTATTCCGTACAAGGTGAAGAAGAAGGAGAAGAAAAGAGAGAGAGGGGAGAGAGAGAGAGAGAGAGAGGGAGAGAAGAGAGAGAGAGAGATGAGAGAGAGAGAGAGGGAGAGAGGAGGGAGGGAGGGAGAGAGAGGAGAGGAGAGAGAGGAGAGAAGAGAGAGAGAGAAGAAAGGAGAGAAAGCGATGCAGATATAGACAGAGAGAGATAAGAAAGAGAAGGGTTGAGAAAGAAACACACTCAAACAGACAGACAAGGAAAGCGGGATTAGAAAGAGAAAGATTGAGGTATCAAAATAGACAGAGAGAGAGAGAGAGAGAGAGAGAGAGAGAGAGAGAGAGAGAGAGAGAGAGAGAGAGAGAGAGAGAGAGAGAAGAGAGAGAGAGAGAGAAGGACAGAGAGAGAGAGAGGAGGACGAGACAGGAGAGACGAAAGAAGAGACAGAAGAGACAGACAGAATGATTTACCAGAGACGCATGCACACCAGAGAAGACATTCAGCCCAGTCACCCTACTCTGCGCAGAAAACTCGTGGGACGAGGCCAGAGC
>NC_051420.1:2103799-2106299 GCF_015228065.2 Penaeus monodon
TTTTCAAAGCTTATTTTCTCCTCAGATATTGCTCACGAGAAACGAGCATCACGTGCCAGAGTTTCGAGTGGTGTCACGAGCAGCGCCTGTGTCATCTACATCAAGAGCATTTCCTGGACGTGGTTAACGGAGGCAACTATGGCGTTCAGACTTCGTGCATCCACTTCTCCAGTAAGTGAAATCGGGCGTGCATCGCCGTAGACTTTTGTATCGAAAGGTTAAACCCTGTTAACTGCGTATTAGTCTCCTTTACCTCCAAGTTCATAATTAGCGTTGTTAGGGCGTGGACTACCCGTTTTCGGCTCTTGTGTCCGAAGCACATAGCCCCTACACGTATGGGTGTGTGTTTTGAGTATGTGAGTCTAAACATACTTCCCATTTTTTTCGGATACAGAAGTCTAAAAAAAAAAAAAAATACCACCTTCTAAGAATAGACACGTGGTGTAGCCTACGTGTTGTAGGCTACAGTATTCGAAACAGAAATTATAAGTATTAGTATGTCTTTTTGGATACATCGCAATGGCATGTGTTTCAAATATAGACTGGTCCTTCACACTTCGTAAACATACATGATGAACTTGAAAATATAGAGGACTGTATACGATCTAAGACTTAAAATGATGGAGGAGATTATGTAAAATAGCGAGTCTTTATATACATGTTATTATCTATAGAACAGTCTGTCTCTACCTATATATATAAGTCCCGACTTTTTGAACTGCAGAGCGAAACGACCAGATGTTCTCGCGATATCCCCATCAAGGATTGGCCAACGACAAGCACAGACTGGTTGCCTTCAAGACTGACGTTTCGAGCTGCGCCAAACTTTGTGTCGAAGGTCCGTGGTCTATTGCAAATGTAAACCCTTGATAACAACAACAACAACAACAACAACAAAAAGAGAAAGAAAGAAAAAAAATAGATAAATAAAGATATGTGTAAGAAATGAAAAGAAAAATATGTGGTGTTGAAGTAATAAGAATAAATAAATGAATAAAGGTATGGTGCAAGAAATAAAAAGAAAAATATATGGTGTTAAAAATAAACCAACATTCTGAGGTAAAAACTTTTTATGACGATCATTTCACTTTTAAATGCTGTTGTTGTTATTACCTTATAATGATGATGAAAGTAATGATAATAATAATGATAACTGGGATAAGTGGTAATGATAATTCATTATTATCACTTTTATTATCGCTGTAAATATTATCATTATTATTATCAATATATATGTTATCTTTAGCATTATCATTTTTATCACCATTATTATCAATATTCTTGCCATTATCATCACTGATAATGGCAAGCAATGGCAAGTGGTCATCATAATGATGACCACTATAATCACTATCATTATCATCATCATCATTATTATTATCATTGTCATCATTTTCACTACCCTTACCATTAACTATTACTGCCACCATTATATTATCATTATTACCTTATCTGTTCTTATCATCACTAGCACCCTCATTCCTCAGAAAGTGACATGACCTGCCAGAGCTTTGACTTCTGCTCTGTATGCGGGGAGGACGAATATAGTGTCTGCGGGGAAGATAACTCCGGCTCAACCAACCTGTGTTATTTGTCCGACCACCACCTGGGCGAGGGCGGAATCGCTCTCACCGCTGCCACCAGCTGCGAGCACTATTCCCGTGGGTATAGGGTGCTTCGCTGGGGGGAAGAATTGGGACATTTGTGAAGTTATTTAGTAGTTAGATGAGGTTGCTGTGTTTATGTCATAGCTTTTTGAGATAATGACATAAAGAGGAGTTAGCAATATCTGAAAATTAAAGGTAGAGACTTCGTTTACATTATATTTCAGCTGGGAATTAGGATGCCGTAAAAATTAAAATGTTAATATCTTGCTACTAGATACAGATACCCTGAGGAATTTTTCGCCCTTATATAACAATACTATAAAGGTGAAAATATAAATGATAAAGCCGGTCTAGAAACTGCTTGTGTAACAGCGATAATGTGGTAGTTGTATATTATCATTTAGAATGAACTTTAACTTCAAAACTGGGTCTAAGTGCAGATTGAAAAATGTGATAATTATCCGAATAGGTATAACAATTAAAGAGGCAATGTTGAAGTCAGTTATTTGTCATCATTCACTTCTTAGCAATTACAATAATTGTATTTAATTGTATTTCTCTTTATGAAGATATATGATAGATGAAAAGTATGTACGTGAAGACGATATAACAGCACTTATAACCAAAACCCTAATTAGCAAAGACACGTAATGACATAATAACAACCACGGCAGGGAAAAGCATTTTGAAACATCGATTTAATACTCTTCCATTGTTGTGTCGACTCCACTGATCTGACGTACATACTCTACAGCATTTGTATTTTGCTGATATCCTGACACGTTTTCACAAACTCATTTACAGGTGAAGTTTTCGGTGACGTGGACTACCCTACTTGGGTCTCCAGGCAGAGAAAGTCTGACAAGCCATACACTTCAGGTATTTACCACCTT
>NC_051420.1:2111299-2113799 GCF_015228065.2 Penaeus monodon
AAATGTAAGCGAATAAATAGTAATAATTTCAATAAATAACAAACGTTACAGTTATTTATTAACCTCATTCCCTCTCCATAAATAATTTAGCTCCTCTGCCCCAAAGCCCTGTGAATAATAACGATATAGGGCAAATTTCAGCTTCAAATGTGCGACCATCCAAGAACGAGCGCCCAAAGGACATCACAACTAACAACCATTAGTGACGGGTTAATTAATAAACACCGGAACAGTCGAATGAGAAAGGAACAATGGCACAGTCCATTATGGCGTCACGACCACAATCAGAGAAACGCCCCATTGAGATAAACAAAACGGTATAAGCAGACACAGACGCATGTTCTTCCTGGACTAGTACCTATATGTATCAGTAAAGCAGTGTTGGTCGAGTGAAACAATCGTA
Organism: Penaeus monodon; assembly: GCF_015228065.2. Taxonomy (NCBI): domain Eukaryota; kingdom Metazoa; phylum Arthropoda; class Malacostraca; order Decapoda; family Penaeidae; genus Penaeus; species Penaeus monodon. The sequence continues at coordinate 2,111,703 of NC_051420.1, forward strand.
TGACTCATTGGCGGTGATAGAAAGGTTCCAACATATTAGTGGGATTGGCAGTCTGGTGTTCGAGTTGGTGTGACAAATATATCTATGTATTGTGGGTTCGAGCTTTTTTTCCTCCGAAAGTGAGACTTGTAAAGATTTGGGAGAAAATGAATTTTATTGGAAGGTATAGTTCGTGTATCTTATTGTAATGAATGTTGTTGTTAACGTTTGTTGGGTTGGTTATGTTTATTTAAAAGCATTAAGTGAAGATTAAGGGCTTACTTATTCACTGATTGTGATATAGCAGGTTTAATTCACGAATCATGAAAGGAGGCAAATGAACACGTTGGCTCTTGTAAAAGCTAGAAAAAGAAGCGTTTCAGTTTGTCACAGTAACCAATGATATCCAAATGTGCAGCCTGCTGATACTGCTGACGCTATCGGCGACTCGGGCGATGACCGGGCAACGTCAGCAAGAAGCCTCGTCCTTCGTCAGGGAGGTTTTCCCCAAGTGCGCCAACATCTCAGACGCCGAGAACATGGATCACCCCGCGCCCGATTTCGTCGAGGCTCTGCAAGGCTCTTTCACTCTCATCCTCGAAATGACCATGATGAAAAAGGTAAGTGGGCGCTATACGCATTCCTCAGCGATCGTCATCCACGCTGCTCCGACACAAATGCAAATGTGCTTCTCTAAATACCCTTGCAGACAAGGGTTCTAGCTCACTCTGTAGTAATATGTTATTGCATCCTGCACGTGTTAACGTTATTTTTTTGTGTTACGATTTTTCTCCCATTTTCCCAAGACCATATAGCGTGTTTTGCCATTCACATTCTGTGTTATATATACAAATGCAAAACGTACCAGATAGAGCGGAATTGGAAATTATATTTAAAATACTTGGCTGCATCCTTCCATCTTACACATGAATATATTTATCAAATGCATATATTTCTTGCATGTGTAGTGTCCCCACCTCTCAATTTTCTCACCACAGTAGTGTGTATTGATATTAACATTCTGCTTATATTTACAACAGCAGAAAGAGCATATACTCTCTATTAATTTGTTCTAAACCTTGACTATTTTGCCTTCGCTGTCTGCGTCACATACACGTAGCATCACGTCCCAGAAAGAGCAGAATCCTTTATATAAAACGAATTACTGTATTACACATAAATGCCCACACCTCATGCATCTATCTATCTATCTATCTATCTATCTATCTGTCTATATATATATATACACACACATATATATGTATATTGCGTGTAGTGATTTTTTCACTCCCTTTTTCCCAGCGCATTACACTGTTTTGCCATTCATATCCTGTGCCATCTACACTCTCGCATTAATACCCCATCGACACTCCATACAGAAAATGACTTATTACGTGGAAGAGGTTAGAGACCGGTTTGAGTTCGGTGGGGAAGTTACAGACAACGGTGCGGTGTACCTGCGGCAAAACGGTACCGAGACCACGTACCACTACTATCCTTCATCTGGCATGATGGTGGAGGAACAGGACGGCCAGTGCAGACAAACGGGGTATCGTGTCGTGTGTTTTATTTTTTTAGGATTAGTCCAAAACGTGATGATGATGATTATGGTGGTCATTAACCCAATCACCCCGGATTTATGTTCTGTCCCTTGTAGGTTTTTGTGAATTTTGTTACATACAGATGGCTCCACATGTGCTCAGCCTCCAAGGAGTCTATCAGTAGGCCCTACTGACCGATCTTGATTTCGCCATTCCTTGAATTGGCGGGGAAATGCGTTTTTCCTTTTAATACAATTGATATCAATACTGTTATTATTGTTATTGATGTTATGATTATTAAAGTATTATTAAAATCTTGTTAACATTTAAGACAATGAAATAATGCAAAAGATCCTTTCCAAAAGTCAAGGAAAAGGGTAAACAGGTGAGAAAGGTAGGACTAATAAGTGACCCCTTGATGACTAAGCACTTGTAGAGCCATCTATGTGTGAATACAATAAATAAACCTGTGTTACAGTGGGCATGGCATGTATTCTTGCCAAAGGTGGCGATTGGGTTAATCCAAAATATTGTCTGGTGGTGTTTATGAAGGTCATTAGTCCGCAAGTGTCTGATA
>NC_051420.1:2121299-2123799 GCF_015228065.2 Penaeus monodon
CTGCTGTTTTCGTCACAAAGGTTATCATCACCATTACCATGTTATCATTAAATCTGCCAATTCAATTAAACTGTCCTATTTAGTAGTAACATCAACATCATTCTTATCGTAATAATCACTAAAGCTGTTGTTCCTCATCGCCATCACTGTTATGATCTAATCATTAAATATACCACCAATTAAATAAGCTAATCTACCCATTTTCAGGTGTCCAGTATGTGATCGATCGCGTCAGTGGCCACTGTAATAGATCGTGGATACCTGAAATCACCTTTGATTCCGATATGAGTAAGTTACAGTAATCGTGGAATGCTTAGTGATTCGTGATAATGCTTATTTTCGCCTTTTTTGCGGGGGCGTCGATGTTCTACAGGGCTGTGGTGCTATGTGTTTAAGTTCTAGTAGTAGGTGGATGGTTGGTTTTGTCGATGTTCGCTTTTTTTTCATTCCACAACGATCAATCTTTCTTTTTCTTTTACTCCACACCAGTCAGCTTTACATTTTTTCTTTCCCTTTTACTCAACCAAAATCAACCTTACTTTCTTTTCTCTTTTTACTCCCCAAAAATCAACCTTACTTTCTTCTTCTTTTCTTTTACTCCACAAATATCAACCTTGCTTTTTCTTCCTCTTTTACTCCACCCCAATCAACCTCCCTTCTCCCTCCTTTTTTCTCCACCCCAATCAACCTCCCTTTCTCCCTCCTTTTTTCTCCACCCCAATCAACCTCCCTTTCTCCCTCTGCGTGAAACCCACCCAAACAGACGCCATGCTGGGCCCGAATCAGCTGTTTCACCTGGACGATTCCTTTGCCTTGGTCGGTCTGCGGGAGACGCGAGGTTCTGTGGCCGATCTGTGGACGTCGACGAGGAGTGTTGGCCGACGTGACGGGAGGCTCAGAGATTTCGAAAGTGTTTTTGAGTATTATTTTTTAGTTAGGGAGTATATGTTTAATTTATTTATTTTTTGTTATTATTATTATTATTGTTATTATTATATATTATTTTTATATTATTATTATTATTATTATTATTATTATTATTATTATTATTATTATTATTATTATCATCATCATCATCATTATTATTATTTTTGATTTATCTTTTTTTTTTTTTTTTTTTTTTTTTTTTGGGGGGGGGGTTATCGTTACGTTGTTTTGGAATTTCTTTAAGTTTATTTTGTATGTTTTGTTACGGTGAGATTTTTTTTTTTTTTTTTTTTTTTTTTGAATGTCACTATTTTCTTTGATGTTTTAGATTTTTTTGTTTTAATATTCAATTATCTTTAATGTACAATATATCAATTTTTTGTTCAAATGTTTATGAGTATAGTTTAGTTGCAGTAAAAATAATATGCTTCCTTTAATTCATTTTTCATTTACTGTTTGGTTATTTACATATTTTTCTTTACTTTTGTAATATCTGGATATTTTTTAATATATTTTTTTCTTGAACGTTTGAGAATATCCAAATATCTAAATATCTTATTTTTGGAATATTACTTCGTTACAGTGTAAAACATTTTTAAAATCAGAATGCTCTTTCTTTCTTTTGTTATCATCATTATTATTGTTTTTGTTATTGTCTTAGTTATCATCATCCTCACCATCCTCATCATCATGATCATCACCTCATTATTGTTATTATTGTTACTATCATTGTTATCGTTACTATCATGACCATTATGGTTATTATAATAATAATAATTATGATTATTATTTCTTATTGCTATTATTATTGTTATTACTATTATTATAATAATAATGATAATAATAATAATAATAATTATTATTATTATTGTTATTATTATTATCATTATTATTATTATTATTATTATTATATTATTATTATTTTATTACTATTATTATTATCATTATTATCATTACCATCAGCATTGTCATTACGTGATCATTGTCACTATTATTATTCTTGTTATCAGCATAATCATCATAACTTCCTTAGTGTTGTTATTGTTTCCATAATTATTATCACTCCCATCATTATTATTATTATTATCATTATTATTATTATTTTTTTTTATTATTATTACTATTATTGTTATTATTATTATTATTATTATCATTATTATTATTTGAAATTTCTTTACATAGCTTGCTTTTAGCGGGCATAACCGGGTCCATTCTATGGTCCTAAGGTTATGTTGCTTTTACTTCATGGATAGCACTTTGCGAAGGATGTGTGCGGTGCCGAGCAGTGTGGTCCTCTGAAGCTTTTGCAGTTTGATGTTACCAGGGATTTTCTTGATGAGATCTTCTGTCCTTTTCTTTGTGATCCTGAGAGCTCCAATCACTACTGCCACAGTTGTTGTCTTCATACCCCACATTCGTTCGATTTCGATTTCGATTTTTGTTGTTACTACTACTATCATTATTATATTATTATTATATTATTATTATTATTATTATTATTATTTTCATCATTATGATTATTCTTACCATTAACACTATAATCAATACATGATTATTGTCGCTATTATTATCC
>NC_051420.1:2136299-2138799 GCF_015228065.2 Penaeus monodon
ATATCGAAGTCCGGACCCACTGGGAGGTGTGAAGAGACAGTTCAATCTCGCTGCTCGTAGGACCTCCCTTAAACATCCCGATGATAGTGTTGAGAAGGTGGGTAGGTAGTAGGTATAGGACAGCTGGGGTGTCTTGAGGGTATATGTATATATATTATTTTGTATATCCGTTTCAGGAGAAATGTGTTTTGTTGTGTGTAGAGAGCAGTGGATGGAATGTGTGTGTGTGTGTGTGCGAATATATGTGTAAAATAACGTTATTTTGTGTTATTTCACACACTCTCTCATTTCCTCCTTCGTCATCATTCGCTCTCTTTCACTCTCGCACTCACCCTCCATCTCATCAGTCATTCGCCGTCTCTGTTATACATTAACCTCCTAGTTAGCAGCGCTAGAGGAATGCATAGCCTCGTGCGTGACTGGGCGACCCTACCGCTGTTGATTTTTATCATTCATTAATACAGGAAAAAATGTACTGTGTCGTGTTTTGTAGAATAAAGTATAGAATGTGTGCATACAAGACCAAACGATTTTGTGCAGTATTATATCCTCTTTGGCTTCTGTTTCATAGATACTCCGTCGTTTCCTTCCCGTCTTACTCCCCATCACACACTCTCTTTCATTCACACCCTATTCGCTCACTCTCCCTCTCTGCCTTGCATGAAAACCTACAGATCGCAGCTCTAGAGGAGTGCATGACCCTGTGCGTGACCTGGCGAGCCTACCGCTGTGAGACCTTCGCCTACCACTTTGACGACCACCGGTGCCTCCTCAGTGCCATCCCACAGCGACGACCTGAATTCTACCAATGACCACTGCAAGGAGTCACGCGGACCTTTATGATCGTGAGTGGTCGTTGCGCTGAAAGGTTGTGGTCGTGGTGATGATCTCAGGTTGGGCGGGTTTAACTCTTATCGGTTATATATATATATATATATATATATATATATATATATATATATATATATATATATATATATATATATATATATATTATATATATATATATTGTGTGTGTTGTGTTGTGTGTGTGTGTGTGTGTGTGTGTGTGTGTGTGTGGTATTGTGTGTGTGTGTGTTGTGTGGTGTGTGTTGTGTTGTGTGGTGTGTGTGTGTGTGTGTGTGTGGTTTGTGTGTGTGTGTGTGTGTGTGTGTGTGTGTGTGTGTGTGTGTGTGTGTGTGTGTGTGTGTGTGTGTTGTGTGTGTGTGTGTTGTGCTTGTGTGTGTGCGTGTTGTGTGTGTGTGTGTGTGTGTGCTCAAGCTAAAGACTCACATTCGCCACAGGATAAAAAACAAAAACAAAAAAAAAACATTCACGAAAATCTAAAGATAAACAACCCTTTTCCAAACCTCTCTTTTCAGGAACCTACCTCAGTGAATACAAAGTGGTGCTTGGTGGAGTGGCTCTCAATGGCACTGGTGTCGTTATTCCCAATGTCAATCACCTAGACACTTGTGCCAGGTACGTACACGCGTTTAGTAATACATGAGAGGTCGATCATCCTGTAACTCCGTGGTATAATAAGGCAAAAGTGTGTGAAGGACGGTTTTGCCTGTATTTATAGACACGTGCTTATGTATAGATGAATAGAAAGATATATGTGCATATATATATCCACAATGATAAATAGCTAGATAGATAGAAGGGAAGATAAGAAGAATATATATATATATATATATATATATATATATATATATATATATATATATATATATATATATATATATATATATATATATATATATATATATATATATATATATTTATGTATATATACATACACACACACATATGTACATATAAATGCACACACACACACACACACACACACACACACACACACACGCACACACACACACACACACATGTATATATAACTACATACACACACACACACATATGTATATATAAATACACACACACACACATATCATCATCAATAACGGTATGCTCATGTTTGAGCAGCCGTGGACCTCTCCACCATCCTTCGCCACTAAACTCGATCTTACGTTTTTCTTTCCACTTGTACCATCGACAGCCTGCAAATATCTTTGATATTGTCGCTCAGTCTTGTCCTCGGTCCGTACGTGCGTGTGTGTGTGTGTGTGTGTGTGTGTGTGTGCGTGCGTGTGTGTGTGTATATATACACACACACACACACACACACACACACACACACACACACACACACACACACACACATGTATACATAGAACACACACACACACACACACACACACACATAATTTAGACACACACATAATTCATCTCTTCCCCCAACACTTGATTTGATGAATCAGACTGTTGCAGAGGAAATTCTAATGAGAAATATTCGATGAAAAGTCATTATCGAGTCAAAAAAACTGGCGTCGTTTGAAGTTTGAGAGTGAAACGCGCAAGCACAAATTCGTAAATGTTAATTTGAATTTCTCTTTTACCTTTTCTTATATAGCAGTATTTGCAGAACGGAATTTTTAATGAGAAAATATTCGATGAGAAT
>NC_051420.1:2143799-2146219 GCF_015228065.2 Penaeus monodon
CGGAGTGTGTGTGTGTGTGTGTGTGTGTGTGTGTGTGTATGTAGTCCGTTAAGGCCGTGCTGATATCGGTGTGTGTGTGTGTGTGTGTGTATTTAGTCCGCCAGGGCCATGTTGATTTCAGAGTACCCAAACTCAATATACAGCCGTGACTATTCCGTTAAGGTTTATCGTCAGCGGAAGACTAGAGTAGAGAGGATATTTGTTATAATATTAAGGTTTATATATGAATCCCGTTATAGGGTTTCGTTTTATTTGCTTGCTTGAGATTTGCGAAGTTCTGGCTTCGTCCGGGCCTTTCGCTTATGGCCCGGCTTCGTTTTATTTCATTTCCTGATAATACTTATATACAATGGACTGAGGACTTACATTTCATTTCCTGATAATACTTATATACAATGGACCGAGGACTTACATGTACTTTTGACAACAACTATGTAAATAATCAAACATTTGTGACTTAAACATAAAGAGATAATATATATTACAAAGTATACATGTCAATAATATTTATTGTTTTTTGAAAGAAATAAAAGTCAACCAGAAATTCGTGGAGATTAATATATTACAAGAGTTGTTTGTTGTTCGTTTGTTGTTGTTGTTCGTTGTTATTGTGGTTGTTTTTGTTGTTTGTTGTTGTTGTCATTTTAATCATTAATTTACCTTTTTATTATATATGTATATATTTTTTTTATTATTACCATTGCTATAGTTTCCTTTGAATACAGCAAAATCAGTAATATTTTAATCATCAGTTTACTTTTTTTTTCTTCTTCTTTCTTTTTTTTTTACTAAATTTGAATATTTATTTCTTTACTTAAATAAGTATTTTGAACGTTGTTTATAGTTATAGCAATTATATAGTCTTTCAAAATCTTTTTTGATAAAGATATTAAATGTATTTAACATTTTCAGACAGTTTATTTTAATTTACATAACATGCGTGTGTAAAATATCTAACTATTTTTTTTAGCCACATTCTCATCGTCCCCCAGTCGTATTCTGTAACATTTGAAAAAATACAAGTTTATATTGTATTTTCAACCATATAAGTCACAGATGTACAGTAGTTTTATTTTAGAAATAGGTAAATAGTCTAGTATATATAATTTTCAAAACATTTTGTCAAATTATATTTTTTAATCATTCTTTGCCAACACCGGTAAATTATTTCAACACTTGTTTAGCCACATAAGTTTTTTTTTTCAGCATTTCCATGCATTTTCATTTTAGTCGTAGTCATATGATAATTTTAACTTTATTTGGACACGGAGAAATTGCTATATAAATATTTGATGTATAGGTAACATATTCATAATTGTGTGTGTGTGTGTGTGTGTGTGTGTGTGTGTGTGTGTGTGTGTGTGTGTGTGTGTGTGTGTGTGTGTGTCAATAATTTGTGTTTGTTTAACCTGCATGTGTTTACATATACATATTACATGTATCCATATATGCGTGTTCGTCCCATAAACATACACGTCTACTCACTATTCCATACACCACAACCGAAATATACCTATCAACATAAACAAAAGCAAACAAACAAAAATATATATGATTAAACCCCATAACTTTCACTACCAACTTATTTTAATTTATTTATTTATTTATTTTTTACCTCGCCACCTTCAGAAAATGCGGCAGAGACATTTTCGCAACACCCTCACCAGGGCCTTCAGAAAGACTTGCACCGTTTTGTGGCCTCAGATTCCGATGCTTCTGCGTGTGCTAAACTATGCTTGGGCTGTAAGTATTCACTAATCTTTTCCTAAATGTTTTGTACATTATTCCTATATTTCTGCCGTATAGTTGATTACCTGTTTTTTTTTTTTCGGTAATGTATGATTGTACGATTTCAATCTGGAATGTATGGATTTTCGATTATATTTGCAGTGTATATGTGATATGTCTGTATATAGTTACTTATGTGCATAAATCTTATATCTACTATGCATGGGAATAACATCCATATCCATAATGCATATATATAACTTCTATAAATATACTGTATAATATATAAAATATCCGTATCTGTCATCTAGAATGTGCATATATATATATATATATATATATATATATATATATATATATATACATATCTGTGATGTATATTGCGTGTGATATCAATATCTATTATGTATAAAGTCTAATATCTCTATATGCATTATTCACTACATGCATAATTCCGTGCAACCGTGTGTGGGGATTGTTAATAACAAGTTCATGTCGAAAACATGTTTGTACCCGTTTCCACAGCGACAGGCGAAGTGTGCGAGAGTTTTGACTTCTGTTCGACCTGCGGGGAGGAAGACCAAGGGGTGTGTGGCCACGACTTCGAGAAGATGCAAAATATCTGTTTCTAGTCAATAACGTCGGTGAGCTGGAGCTGTAATCACACTGCCAATTGAGCATTTAATCAGGCG
>NC_051420.1:2146319-2163819 GCF_015228065.2 Penaeus monodon
AAAGGGAACTAATAAGCTTAGAATTCCCCTTCTTCATGTTTTGGGAGCCAGGAAACCTTACGAAATTCCATCTTTCCCTTTGAGTGGCTGCTTCCAAAGTGCTGTTTTCCAGAGGAAGCGTTGGGGATTCTAGTGTTAAGAAGCTAACTTTTCTTAGTAGTCCCAATGCCAATTCTCTATCTCCGCATACTGAGTTCCAGGCTAATGGGACAACTCTCGGTCAGGGGTTGGGAGAAATACGGCATACAGCGGAGCGCGCTGCTTGCTCGAACGATAGTCCCAGCTGATCTCTGCCAATTTGCACCAACCAGATTGATCTTACGTGTTGCATCAGGCCCCCTCTAACCCACCAATCTAACAGGATGATGAGTTGTGTTTATTGCGCAAGCACACGGGATGAGACAAATCATACAGCAGACTCTAGTCATCTTATACTGATGGCAGAGGCAGAACCTACTGCGTGAAAGTCGTGCTGCCTAGCAGATAGACTGACCAGGCTGTCAACCATCCCCTCTCAAAGCCAAATTTCAAGAGAACCATTGTTGTACTATCCGCGTCGATCCTGTACTCAGAATTGCTGTTCTCCTGGCTTCCGGGCCTCCACCACCAAACACCGCTGAAGTCCAGGGGCAATTGGGAAAAGAGAACCAGTGAGACAATTGCTTCCCCTCTCATTCCTGACATAGGATGGCTATCCTCAAAACTGGTGTAGGAGATCGGGTAGTCTCGTGGTAAATCAGGCCTACCCGGGAAGTGCTCCTCCGTAGGTCCACAGGTGAAGACCTGAAAGCCCCAGTACAGATTCTGAGAGCTTCATTATGAACCAGTCCAACATCCGGAGAACAGTGGGAGTTGCAGATGAATAAGCCTCACATCCATAGTCAAGCTTACTATGAATAAGCGCTCGGTAAAGCCTTAGAAGCGTTGTGGGTCTGCACCCCATGATAGATGTGAAAGAACCCGCAAAATACGAGTGCTTTTGTAGCCTTACTTTCAACTGTTTTGATTGAGGCACCCATTAAGCCTTGAGGTCCAAAAATTAGACCCAAGTACTGCACACTCTTGGACAACATTGAGGGGGTTTGCTCCTAATAGAGGGAAGGATGGAATTTTCCTCGTTTGTGGAAATGTATAGCCATTGTCTTGCTTGGGAAAAATTGAACGCCATGATATGTTGTCCACTGTACAACCTGATTTTATTGCAGCTGCATGTGTCCTTGCACTCCTGTAAGCTTCCTCCTGCATACGTGTAAGTCTCCACATACAGATTACATGAAGACAGGCTTGGAACAGCCTTTACAATGTCATTTAATAGCATGGCAAACAGTGTCACACTTAGACCACTCCCTTTGGGACCCCTTCCAGCTGATTTCTTTTCCAGATTGAGAAACTGTTCCCACTCCTAACTCTACATTTCCTGTAGCGAAGTTAACTTGTATAAGGTAGGTATGCTCCTCTTAAGCCAATGGTCATACAACTTCTTTGAGTATGCATGCTTCCAGATGATATCATAAGACTTTTCAAGTTCAAAGAGACTGCTACTGTGACGTCGCTGTGCAAGGAATTCTGTATAGCAGTTTCCATGCCTTACAAGTGCATCTGATGGTCGATCTCAATCTTCTAAACCATATTGATATGGAGTCAAGCACGTTTTGGAGCCCTTTTCTGCATCCATGTCAACCTGAAGTTTACCAACTTTTCTCTCCATCATCCTTGCAGAATGCGCTGGTGAGGGAATGGTCTGTATTTCCTGGTGTGGCACATCCTTTGCAGGTTTAGGGACAGGAATTCTTATAGACTCTTTCCATGTGGATGCACTGTAATCCTCCCTATATATCCTATTGAATAGGTCCAACAAGAACTTTTGGGATCTCTCTGGTAATTGAGATATCATTTGGTATGGATATCGTCACTTTCCTGGGGCAGTCTTACGCAGAGCTTGCAAAGCAGAGTCCATCTCCTTGCGCAAAATGCAATTTTGTATGGAATTTCTGCTGCAGTGTCCTGACTGAAGAACGAGAACTGGTGTTGTTCCTGTTTCAGCCCGAAGAGTGGATAATCGGGCAGTGTACGATGCTCCAGATGAGAATTCTCTGCATGGATTTACTAGTTCATTAGCAACATCTTTTTTATCTGTGATGATTATGCCATTCAATCTTCAAACAGGTGGTGACAGTGATGTGCTCTTTCCCAACGGATCTTCGCACCTTGTCCCATATACCCATGCTAAGGGGGTCCCGAGTTAATCAAGGAGACCTACTGTCTCCATGACGTCCCGTACTGGCTCCTTTAGCACTCGCACCTGGCCTTGGCTCGGGTCTTTTTGTACTGGATCAGGTTACATCACTGGGGCCGTCCGTTTCAACTGCCTAATGCCGCTTTTCTTGCTCTGACAGCTTGTTGGCATGTTCATCAGAAGACAGACCACATGACCGTAGGTCGACGAATGCCCGCTACTTTTGGAATGGATGCCCTTCTGCTGCAAGGTGAATTCGGATGTGAGTGTTAACAGCATCTGAACACACGTGAAATCATTCACAATCCATGCAATACTGCAGTTGATCTAAAAAGATTCAGTCCGCATGTTCAAATCGCCATCTCTGCACTCCATTGGCTGGAATACATTTCACCCCCTCCAAAAGTATTGAAAATGGTCGCTTCATGGTAAGTCATTTTCCATACCCTGCCAATGAAATTCAATCTGTGAATCAGGTGAGACAATGAACAGGTCTATAATTGAGAATGTCCAGTTTGAATTTGGAAATGTTTGGGAGTTCACTGTTCAATAAAACTGCATCTACTCTTAGGAGCCGGATCCAAGGCCCTTCCTCGAGGGTTGCACAAAGTGTCCCTCCCAGAGGTGATGCCGACTCATTGAAATCTCTCCCAAAGAGTAAATGGATGTGGGCAACTGCCCAGTAGATCTTCCAATCATTTATGTTGAGATTATGTGGAGGAAGGTAATAGAGGCACAGTGTAGGTCGTGTCAAGCCTATTCTCACAGCCTTCACCTGCAGTGTTGTCTGCAGGTGGATGGCCTGGAAGGGAATTCTTGACGTACCATTACGCTTACCTCCATGAGTTCCATTGTCAAAAGTCCCATAATGGGCTTGAAATTTGAATCCTCGTCAGAAATCGGATGATTTTCCCTGGTCATATCTCTTGTAGCATTTACACAACTGGTTACATGGGGAAAAAAAAAAGCCCCCCCGCTTTAAAAAAAAAAAATCAGATGTTGCCGTTCTTCACCATTTTGCATGAATTCCATCAGTTCCATTGGATTAGGTACCAGTCATAAACTTTTTTTCATAAGGTGTTTGGCAGCACCTGTGGTCAGGTTTCCCTACACCTTTAGGTGTCCCTTTCCTGATCTTGGAGAGTCTTTTGAGGGGTTGTTTACCCGTGGAACTAGTTTTTTCCCGCTTCCTTTGGGGGGGGGGGGGGGGGGGAACGGCTCAGGATTTCTTTGCCTGGACAAAGACGGACCTGAGCCTTTGCTTCAGGGGGCATTCTGCCTAGCAGCAGAGCCCCTTGGTGGATGGTGGTGGCAGCTGGAGCTTGTCACTGGTTGAGACACCTGGAGCCCTTCCTGACGGCTCCAAAGAGCCACCGTTGAAATGAGTCCCTTGAACAGACTCAGGATTTCCCTTTGCTGGGCAAAGTATCAAACCCGAGCCTTTTGGTTCAGGGCATTCTGCCTAGCAGCAGAGGCCCCTGTGGATATTGTGCAGCTGGGCTGTCACCAGTGAGGCCTCTGGAGCCTCATGCCTGATGGGCTCCATCAGACGCTTACTTTGGGAGGAGGAGGTCTCTTCAATAGACCCCTCAATCCTACTCCGTTTCTGGTGGAATTCACCAGAGCAGTTTCAGCAATTGGGACTGAGGTTAAAAGAAGTGGCAGAGTGTGTGGTGTAGAAGCAATGGAAGGCAAGGGTTGGTGGGAAGGGAGGATTGCCAGAACCGAAGCAAAGGTTTACCTGGCTGTGCAAACACACAGGGGCACGTCGCTTGCCTCTGGAAAACTAACTTTTCCCTGCTCCTTATTACAATACTTCTTTCTCAAATTTGTACCTTTACACTGCTTTGAAGAAGCTTCATGAGCTTCTTTGCAGTGGTAACAGCATATTGGTCTGGACAGGTTTTGTCATCTCCTGGATGACCTGTCGTACCACACTTAAACACATATTATTTGTTGTCCATTTCCTTAACGGCAAGGTTGGCTCCATGCCCATACCTGGCAGTGGAGCACATCGCATAGGGTTGGGTACATATGGCTTTACCTTGCGTTGGTAGCCATGCCAACTTAACTGATTCTGGAAGGACCAACGTATTAATAGTTAGAAGGAGAGCTGTGTAGGACTGTTCCAACCCGTCAACTTTTCTTCTTAAAAACGTTTTACTGCCACTAACATTAAATTCTCTAGTTCTCTAACGTTTTCTCCTCAGAATACCTCATCAGGTCTCGGGAAAAGAGACAATTCCTTACACTGAATTGAGGTTTGTGAGGAGAACTGAAACTTTAGAGCCCCAGTAATTTCGCATATTCGCACGCAGGACGGTCACTCTCGTCTGTGACGAAACCTCAACTAATAGCTACCATCTCGCTGTGGGTGATGCGAGGATCACGTGACAATACTTTCAACAATTTTTCGATGTACTTCGAAAATATCAAGATCCATGATTGATACAAACACCTTCAATGGTCTTACTTACAGGTAATCTACTTATATGACATGTTTTCATATTTTACCAGGTAAGATTCCTTAGTGGATTGAGGAGTACTTTTCCCCTTCTTACCTGGTTTGGGAGCCCGGGACCATTACGATTCATTCTTGCCCTTTGAAGCTGGAAAGGTTCCAAAGTGACAAATACGTGATTTCCAGAGGGAATGGTCGGGGATTGCGTAGTCGTCAGGGAGAGAGCTAGATCTTGGTAAATTTGTAGTACTCATACAAATTGGATCTTCATTTCCGCACCCCCCGACCCGACCATGGAGTCCAACGAGGGAAGCTTATAATTGGGGCTCAAATCTCCCAACATCCACAGTGGTTAGAGGAAATATACGCAGCCACTATACAGTACTGATGGCAGTCGCGGGACCTATGGCGCTACCGACTAAATAGTAACTGCTTGCCCTTAGCCTATTTGACCCAAGCCGATGACTTGACCGGCCTTGATCAAGCCGCCCGTCTAACCAGAATAAAGACCAAAGAGGTGTTTCTAGCTGCAGGCGCCGTGCAGCATCGCTCAATCCTCCAGACTCCTGTCTCCTGGTAATACGGGATGCCACGCACGGGCAACCACTGGGAGAGTTCTCCCCTGGTCCACGATGGAATGAACCAGGGTGGTGCACCATCCCCTCTCATAGGCCTGTGGTGCACCAGGGAAGCCATTTGTCTCCCTCCCTCACGGTGACCCCTCCAGTATGGTAGCCCTCTGGTCCGGCTTCACCAGCATCATTTGGACACTCAAGCCCCCCCCCGCGCCAGGCGGCTTCCTTAGGGGGGGGGGAGCTTTCACCATGATGGATGAGACAAAATGGCTTCCTGGTGCACCAAGGCCTATGAGAGGGGATGGGGCACCACCCCTGGTTCATTCATCTTGGACCAGGAGAGCTCTCCTAAAACGTGGTGTTTTGCCGTGCGTGTGCGTCCCGTTATTGCCGGGAGACGGGAGTCCTGAGGTTGAGCGATGCTGCGCGCTGGCGCCCGGCAGCTACAAACACGCCTCTTTGGTCCTTTATTCTGTTAGACTGCGTCTTGATCGGCCCGTTCGGTCAATCTGCTGGTCAAATATGGCTGGTGCAAGCAGATACTGTTTTGGTCGGTGCGCATGGGTCCGCGACTGCCATCAGTAACTGAGGTAGTGGCTGCGTATGTTTCTCATTACCCCTGTGGCTGTTGGGAGATTTGGCCCCAACTAATTAGCTTCCCCTCGTTGGACAACCATGTGGGTGGGGAGGTGAGGAAGTGAAGAATTCCAATTTGTATGAGTACTGCAAATTTACAGGGATCTAGCTCTCTCCCTGACGACCTGCGCAGTCCCCCGACCGTTCCCTCTGGAACATCACGTGTTGTCACTTTGGAACCTTTCCAGCTTCCAGGGGGCAAGATGGATCGTAGCTGGTTCCCGGGCTCCCACACCAGGTAAAAGGGGAGAAAGTCCTCCTCATCTACTACGGAAGTCTTACCTGTAAATATTGAAAAAAAAAAAACTTCATATAGTAGTGCCTGGAGGAAGACCATTGGGGTGTATCAATCATGGATCTTGGTATTTCGAAGTACTCGCAGGATTGTTGGAAGTATGTCAGCGTGGTCCTCGCACGCCCCACAGCGAGATGTGGCCTGATAGTTGAGGTTTCGTCACCATACGGAGTGACCGTCTGCGTGCGATGTGCGACATTCCTGGGGCTGAAGTTTCATGTTCTCCTCACAAAACCCTCAGTCGGTGTGGGGGGGTTGTCTTTTCCCGAGACCTGATGAGGTGTTCTGGGGAGAGGCTGTTGGGGGAACTGGAGGATTTTAATGTGGTGGCAGTGAAGCGCTTTGGGAGGAAGGTTGACGGTTTGGAGCAGTCTACACCAGCTCTCCTTCTAACTTTTGGTGCGTTGGTCCTTCCAGAATCGGTTAAGTTGGCATGGTGCCACCTCAAGGTGGGGCCGTATGTGCCCAACCCTATGCGGTGCTTCCACTGCCGGGGTTGTGGGCATGGAGCCGACTCTTGCCGTTTTGGGGAGAATGGACAACCAAGAATATGTGTTGGGTGTGGTGCGACAGGTCATCGAGGAGATGACGGCTGTCCGGGTCCAATGTGCTGTTGCCACTGCGAAGAGGCTCATGAAGCTTCTTCAAAGCGGTGTAGGGGGTACAAATTTGAGAAAGAAGTATTGATGGTGGGGAGCAAGGAGAAAGTTAGTTTTCTAGAGGCAGGGCGACGTGCCTGTGTGCTGTTTGCACAGCCGGGTGAGTCCTTTGCTTCGGTTCTGGCCCATCCTCCTTCCCACCACCCTGCTTCCAGTGCTTTTACACAAGAAAAGAAGACCAAACACTCTCCACTTCTTTTGGACCTCAGTTCCCCAATTGCTGAAGCTGCCCCTGGTGAGTTCCACCAGGGGCGGAGTGGGAGTGGGGGGTCTATTGAAGAGGCTCCTCCTCCCAAAGTGGGGTCTTTGGGGCCATCAGGTGGGGCTTCGGAGGCCTCAATGGTGGCAGCCCCGCTGCCCATATCCACAGGCCTCTTGCTGCTAAGGCGAATGTCCCCTGAACGCAAAGGCTCGGGTTGTCTTTTGCCCGGCAAGGAATCCTGAGTCTTTCAAAAGACCATTTAACGGTGGGGTCTTTGGAGCCGTCCATGAAAGGGCGCCAGGGTCTCAACGTGAGCTCCATCTGCCACCAATCCACAGGGGCTCTGCTGCTAGGCAGAAGCCCTGAGCAAGGGCTCAGGTCTGTTATTTGTCCAGGCAAGAAATCCTGTGCCTGTCCAAAAGGAATCCTGTGGAAACTAGTTTCACGGGTAAACAACTCCCTCACAAGACTCTCCCAAGATCCAGGAAGGGACAGCCTAAAGGTGTAGGCAACCTTGAACCAACAGGTGCTGCCAACACCTTATGAAAAACTAGTTTAAAGACTGATAACCTAATCCCAATGGACGTCAGGGAATTCATGCAAAATGGAAGAACTGCAACATCTGATAGCTTCATGTACCAGTTTGTGTATGCTACAAAGATTATGACCAGGGAAAATCATCCGATTTTCCCTGAAGATTCCAAATTCAAGCCCATTATGGGGACTGTTTGACAATGGACCTCATGGAGTGTAGCAGTAATTGTACTTCAAAACTTCCCTCCGGCCATCCACCTGCAGACAACAAATCAGGTGAGGCTGTGAGAATAGGCTTGACACGACCTTACACTGGTTGCAATCTATCTACCTTCTCCACATAATCTCACATAAATGATTTGGAATATCTACTTTGGCAGTTGCCACATCCATTTTCTACTCTTGGAGATTTCAATGGTCGGCATCACCTCTGGTGGAGACACTTTTGCAACCCTCGAGAAGGGCCTTGGAGTCTGCTCCCACAAGAGTAATGCAGTTTTATGAACAGTGACACTCCCACACATTTCAAATTCAAACTGGGACATTCTCCAATATATCCTGTCAATTGTTTCTCACCTGATCACAGATGAAATTCACTTGGCAGGTTGGAAGACTTACTGGAACGACATTTTCAATACTTTTTGGAGAGGTGAATTGTATTCGCCAATGGATGCAGAGAATGGCGACTTGAACATGCGGACTGGATCTTTTTTAGATCAACTGCAGTATTGCATGATCTGTGAATGATTTCAGTGTGTTCAATATGCTGTTTATCACTTACATCACGAATTCACCTGCAGCATAAGCATCCATTCCCAAAAGGCGGCATTACCGTCGACCTCCGGTACCATGGTGGTCTGATTGAATGCCACAAGCTGTCAGAGCAGAAAAGCTGCATTAAGGCAGTTGAAACGACGCCAGTGAGGATAACCTTGAGCCATTACAAGAAGACCGAGACCAAGGCCAGGCGAGTGCTAAAGGAGGCCAGACGGATCGTCATGGGACAGTATTCTCCTTGATTAACTCTGGACCCCCTTAGGCATGGTATGGGAACAAGGTGCGTAATTCGTGTAAAGAGCACATCACTGTCACCACCTGCTTTGAAGATTTATGGGCATTCATCACGATAAAAAAGATGTGGCTAGAGCTAGCTAAATCCATGGCGAGATCTCCTCTGGAGCCTCTTACACTCCGATTCTCCCTCTTTCGGGCTGAACAGGAACAACACCCAGTGTCGTTCTTGACTGTAGGACTGCAGCGAGAACTTCCATACAACTTGCCATTTTTGAGCAAGGAGATGGACTCTGCTTTGCAGCTCTGCCGTAAGACTGCCCAGGAATGACGACATTCCATACCAATGATATCTACTTACCAGAGAGATCCCAAAAGTTTCTTGTTGACCTATTCATAGGATACGTATAGGGAGGGTACAGTGCCATCCACATGAAAGAGTCTATATCATTCCTGTCCCTAAACCTGGCAAGGATGCTTCTCACACCAGGAATTCAGACCAATTTCCCCTCACCGAGCTGCTCTGCAAGCTGATGGAGAATGGTAAACTTCATGTTGACATGATGCTAGTAAAGAAACGTGCTGACTCATATTCAATATGGGTTTAGAAGATTGAGATCGACCACAATGCACTTGTAAGGATGGAACTGCTATACAGAATTCCTTCGGCACAGCGACGTCACATGATACATTCCTTCTTGACTTGAAAAGGCTTTATATACTACTTGAAGCTATGGCATACTCAAAAGTTGTATGACATTGGCTTAAGAGGAGCATTTACCTACCTTCTCCAAAGCTTCCTTGCTAGAAGTAAATTTAGAGTTCGGGTGGGAACATTTCTCTAATCTGGAAGATCAGCTGGAAGGGGTCCACAAGGGAGTGTCTTAAGTGTGACCCTGTTGGCCATTGCTATAAATGACATTGTCAGGCTGTCAAAGTCTGTTCTCAGTGTAATCTGTATGTGGATGACTTACACTGTACTGCTCAGGAGGAAGCTACAGGATGTGCAAGGACACATGCAGTCTGCAATAATCATGTTGTCAGTGGACAACATAATCATGGGTTCAAATTTTCCCAGTAAGACATGGCTATTACATTTCTACAAACGTGAAAATTCCATCCTTCCCTATATTAGGAGCAAACCACTGCAATTTTGTCCAAGAAGGTGAAGTACTTGGGTCTAATTTTTGACTCAAGGCTTACATGGGTGCCTCACATCAAACAGTTGAAAGTAAGGCTTACAAAAGCACTTAGTATTTTGCGGTTTCTTTCACATCTATCTTGGGTGCAGACCGCACAACGCTTCTACGGCTACCAGATCGCTTATTTGGGTAGTAAGCTTGATTATGGATGTGAAGCTTATTCATCTGCAACTCCCACTTGTTCTACGATGTCGACATCGGTTCATAATGAAGATCTCAGAATCTGTTACTGTGGGCTTTCAGGTCTTCACCTGTGGAGTCCCTGTTGCTGAGAGTGGAAACACCTCTTTCATTACACCGAGAATACATGAACCTGATTTTACTACACGATACTACAAGGATTCCAGATCTCCCTACACCGATTGGTTTTTCAACCACCTTGAAGATACCGCTCCTTATGGTAGGGAATGAGGAATCTTGTTGAAGATCTTAATTTGAGTCTCACTAAGGTTCTGGCAGTCGAATTCCCCAATTCCGCTTGGACTAATCAAGTTTGGCTGCTTTAGTCCGGATTGGAAAGGGAGAGATCCGAAGCAGAAGTCCGAGAGAATTTCTTCAGCACATTTTCTATACCGGGATCAGTTGCAATTTATACAGATGGTTCGAAATCTGAAATGGCGTGGGTTTGCAGCAGTGAGCAGAAGGAAGATTGCATCGGCAGTCTTTCTCTAGCAGCCTCTGATCTTCACTGCGCGTTACATGCCATCCTTAAGCATTTAAGATGACTAGAGATCTTACGACTATTCTGTGGAATATTGTGACTCGCGTAATGCCTTACAAGGCAATCAAGCTTAAACTCATCAACATACAGTAGTGGGGAGGTTCAAGATTGGCTTGCACTGATGTCACATACGTCAAAGATAACTTCTATGTTGTGTGCCAGCGCATGTTGTATCAGTGGGAATGAGGCGAGCTGATCAGAAGGCCAAGGCAGCTCCGCTCAGCTTGTGAGCTCGTTTTCCTCTCCCACACCCGACCTGCAACCCAGCATCAGAAGTTGTCTCGTGATAAATGGAGGAACAATGGAGGCATACCTCCAGAAACAACTGCGAGACATTAGAGATTACCTTGGCAGTTGGGCGACTAGCATCCATCCCGAACCGAAAAGTGGAATTGTATAACAAGAAAGAATCGGGCACACAAGACTGACTCATGGGTCAATGAGGGCTAAAAAATTAAGCAGCACACTTTTTGTGAGGGAGCCAGAGCCATTAACGTCGCACATGTATGGGAAAGATGTCAACATTCTCAGACCAAAGCGTATGTAACTTGTCTCCCCCATATACACTGAAAAATGTATTGGGGGAAGATTGTGACATAGAGGTATTAGTAATTTCCTTAGGGGAGACTATATTTCATAAATTTTATTATGCATAATGTTTATGCAATAATTTATGACACTTAAGAGCATAATATTTTATGCTTGGATTTAATCTATTTATATTTTTGTAAGATATTTATTGATAGATTTTTTAAAGTTTTAAACATTTTAATATTTCTAGTTAACAGAGTATTCGCCGCTAATGAACTAGCTGTTGACGCTGCAGATAATTTTTAAATAATCAATCAATCCGTCTCTCTCTCTTCATCGCTCTCTCCTCTCCTCGTCTCTTCGTCTCTCGCTCTCTCTCTCTCTATATATATATATACTATATATATATATATATATATATAGTATGTATAGTAATAATTTTTTAAATCTATTTAATTCAGCATTATTTTTTCGTATTCTAGGATATCTTTATTTCATAAACTGAGGTAAGCTGTGCTTACATGCTACTTGAATTTTCTTAGCCTTCACTATTCACTTTTGCCACAAAGAATTATGGTTTGAAGATGAAATCGTACCAACGTCTTTGTTAATCTCAGTTATTAAAGAATTATAAATGAATGAATGGGTGAATAATACAAAAGTATATAAACTAATAACGATTACAAACATACGAATTAATTAACTAAATGTAAAAAATTAATCCTTACAGTATGTTAATTGTTCGAGTTTACCACCCATTTTCGCCACATATCAATATCTTTTGCAGATTTCCTATATTGCTTTAATCCATTACATTGCAAACGGGAAGTGAGGTTCCACTTCTTCCACGACCTAATGATTTTCGACTTGGTATGTGGCAAAGGCACTTGTAACTTTGTTTGAGAAGATTCCATTTTGAAAACAATTGTTAGCTGCTCGTTGGTCGCGATCTTGGGTCTCTATAGTAAGGCTGAAGATACACAAAACCAATATGGTATTCGAACTGTTTAAAATTCACGGCAATGGTTCGAATCCCAGCAGTATTATAATTAACATTTATACTATTTATGATAATTTCTCTAGATAAATTACTTTTGTTATAATTCTACTTGTGCATTTGCATTCGTTTTATTCCATACTAATCTATCATTTAGAATGGTGGAGAATAAACGATAGTAAGTTGAACAGTATAAGAAATGAGGTGACAACGAATTTGGTTGGAAAGTGTAATTGTGTTCTTTTTTTTAGCTAGTTGCTTGTTAAAAGACCAAATGTGTTATGCTTTCATCTTCAAATGTGTTAAATGGCAAAACATTGAGTTGGATAGTCTATGAGTTCTTAATGTTAACAATAATAATTACGTTCTCTTTAGCTAGCTGCTCGTTGGTCGCGATCGCTGGTCTGTCTATATAGGGCTGAACACGCATAAAATCAATAAGATATGCGAGCTAGATAAAACTGAAGGCAATGGTTCGAATCCCAACAGTATTATAGTTAACATTTATACTGTTTATGATTATTTCTATAGATAATTTACTTGTGCTATAATTCTACTTGTGCATTCGCGTTCGCTTTATTCCATACTAATCTACCATCTGGAATGGTGGAGAAAAAACAATATTAAGCTGACCAGTATTTGAGATGAGGTGAAAACGAATTTAGTTGGGAAGTGTAATGCCACTTTTTACCTGACTGATACAAGACCAAATGTGTTATACTTTCACCTTAAAATGTTTGAAAAGGCAAAATGTTGGGTTAGAAAGCCTTGAGTCCCTAATGTCAATAATAATAATTGTTTTCTCTGTACATGTGATAAGGTAATTTTGTAATAGAAAATCTAGTGACCTTGTAAGACTAGTGGTTACTAATGTAAACGGATATTAATTTTTATCTGACATTTCAGCCATTTTATTTCAGAGATATTTTCTGTGGTAGTGGGGAAGGTCTTTATTAAGAAATTTTGGCTGTTGTGCATTATATACTATTTGAATTTTATTAACTTTTGCCACAGAGAATTAGTGCTTGACGATGCCTTCGTAGCATTAACGTCTTCATTAACTTCAATTATCTTGTAAACAATTATGAATTGTTTTTATGATTATCTAAATGATTTTTTTTTATTATCTAAATGATTTGTATAAGTTTCCATTTAGTGTTCAGATTGTTCACCTCTTCTCCAGTCAGGCTCCAATTCGTACCATTAGCATCCTTGTTAACCCAGTTATTAAAGATTACAATAAATGAAGGAATGGATAATACAAAAGTAAATAGACTAGTATCGATTACAAAAAGTACGTATTAACTAAAAAAAAAAAAAAAAATCCTTGCAGTATATTACTGTAAACTAATATCGATTACAAAAAATACGAGTTAATTACCTAAACGTAAAAATATAATCCTTACAGTATGTTAATTATTCGAGTTTACCACCCATTTTCGCCACATATCAATATCTTTTGCAGATTTTCTATATTGCTGTAATCCATCATATTGCAAACGGTAAGTGAGGTTTCCACTTCTTCACGACCTAATGATTTTCGACTTTGTATGTGGCAAAGGCACTTGTAACATTATCATCTTTGTTTGAGAAGATTGCATTTTGAAAACAATTGTTAACTGCTCGTTGGTTGCGATCTTGGGTTCTATAGTGAGGCTGAACTTGCGTAAAACCAATAGGGTATTCGAACTAGATAAAATTCAAGGCAGTGGTTCGAATCTCAGCAGTATGATAATTAACATTTGTACTGTTTATGTTACTTTCTCTAGATAATTTACTTATGTTGTAATTCTACTTGTGCATTTGCATTCGTTTTATTCCAAACTAATATACCATTTAGAATGGTGGAGAATAAACGACATTAAGTTGATCAGTATAAGAAATGAGGTGACTACAAATTGGTAATCATGTTGATAATAATAATAATTCTTTTTAGCTAGCTGATCTCTGGTCGCGAGCACTGGTCTGTCTATATTAGGGCTGAACACACATAAAATCAATAAAGTATTCGAGCTAGATAAAATTCAAGGCAATGGTTCGAATCCCAGCGGTATTATAGTTAACATTTATACTTTTTATGATTATTTCTATAGATAATTTACTTATGCTGTAATTCTACTTGTGCATTTGCGTTCTCTTTATTCCTTACTAATTTACCATCTGGAATGGTGGAGAATAAACCATATTATGTTGACCAGAATATGAAATGAGGTGACTACAAATTGGTTGGAAAGTGTAATGCCACTTTTTACCTAACTGATACAAGACCAGATGTGTTAAAATTTCATCTTAAAATGTGCGAAGAGGCAAAATGTTAAGAAAGTCTCTATGTTAATAATAATAATTGTGTTCTTTTTTTAGCTAGCTGCTCGTTGGTTGCGACCGCTTGTCTGTCTATATTAGGGCTGAACATGCATAAAACCAATAAGGTATTCGAGCTAGATAAAATTCAAGGCAATGGTTCGAATCCCAGCAGTATTAGAGTTAACATTTATACTGTTTATGGTTATTTCATAGATACTCTACTTGTGCATTTGCAGTCACTGTATTACTTAGTAACATATATTTCTTTCAGTTAATGTTAGCTAAAACGCCTTTTTTTCTTGAATGACTAATGGTGAATACAGATATCATGTAAATTGTAAGACTAAAAGAGTTGCCTGATATAAAATTTTGATGGTTTATATTACATTTTCCAAGTCCCTAATTCTAATAATGATTGCATTCTATTTCTGTGATAAAGTAATTTTGTAATAGAAAATCTTATGCTTTGCAAGACCAGAGTTACTAATGGAAACAGCTCTTCTTTTTTTCTATCTATCTATCTAATTCTTAAATCTATTTAATTCAGACATTATCTTATTCGTAGTTCTAGGAATAGTCTTTAGTCTTTGAGCAACTGTGCATTGCATGCTACTTGAATTTTCTTGGCCTTCACTATTCACTTTTGCCACAGAGAATTATGGTTTGAAGATGAAATCGTACCAACGTCCTTGTTAATCTCAGTTATTAAAGAATTATAAATAAATGAATGGGTGAATAATTCAAAAGTAAATAAACTAATATCGATTACAAAAATACGAATTAATTAACTAAATGTAAAGAATTAATCCTTATTGTATGTTAATTATTCGAGTTTACCACCCATTTTCGCCACATGTCAATATATTTTGCAGATTTTTTATATTGCTTTAATCCATCATATTGCAAACGGGAAGCGAGGTTCCACTTCTTCCACGACCTAATGATTTTCGACTTGGAATGTGGCAAAGGCACTGGCAACATTGTCATCTTTGAGATTTCACTTTTGAAAAAGAATTGTTATATGCTCGTTGGTCGCGATCTCGTGTCTCTCTGTAGTAAGGCTGAATGTGCACAAAACCAATAATGTATTCGAGCTAGATAAAATTCAAGGCAATGGTTCGAATCCCAGCAGTATTTTATTTAACATTTATACTGTTTATGATAACTTCTCTAGATAATTTACTAGTGTTGTAATTCTACTTGTGCATTCACGTTCACTTTATTCCATGCTAATCTACCATCTGGAATGGTGGAGAATAAGCGATATTAAGTTGACTAGTATATGAAATGAGGTGAAAACGAATTTGGGTGGAAAGTGTAATGCCACTTTTTACCTAACTGATACAAGACCAACTGTATTATACTTTCATCTTTAAATGTGCGAAGAGGCAAAATATTGAGTTATAAAGTCTCTGAGTCTCTATGTTGATAATAATAGTGTTCTCTTTAGGCAGCTGCTCGTTGGTTGCGATCGCTTGTCTGTCTATATTAGGGCTGAATATGCATAAAACCAATAAGGTATTCGAGCTAGATAAAATTCAAGGCACTGGTTCGAATCCCAGCGGTATTATAGTTAACATTTATACTATTTATGGTTATTTCATAGATAATCTACTTGTGCACTTGCAACTGCTGCATTACTTACTAATATATATTTATTATTTCCTTTAATATTTACTAGACTCTATTTTGAGAAGCAATTTTAAAACGCCTTTTTTCTTGAATGACTGATGGTGAATACGGATATTAGGTAAAATGTAAGACTATAAGAGTTACCTAATATAAAATGTAGAGTCTATATTACATTTTCCAAGTCCCTAATTTTAATAATGATTGCGTTCTATCTTTGTGGTAAAGTAATTTTGTAATAGAAAATTTAATGACTTTGCAAGACCAGAGTTACTAATCTAAACAGCTCTTCTTTTTTTTCTAACCTTTCTTTATCTATTGAATTCAGACATTGTTTTATTCGTAGTTCTAGGAATGGTCTTTATTGAGAAAGTGAGCAGATGTGCATTACATGCTACTTGAATGTTCTTGGCCTTCACTATTCACTTTTGCCACAGAGAATTATGGTTTGAAGATGAAATCGTACCAACGTCCTTGTTAACCTCTGTTATTAAAGAATTATAAATAAATGAATGGGTGAATAATACAAAAGTAAATAAGCTATTGTCGATTACAAAAAATACGAATTAATTACCTAGAAGTAAAAAATTAATCCTTACAGTATATTAATTGTTCGAGTTTACCACCCATTTTCGCCACATATCAATATCTTTTGCAGATTTTCTATATTGCTTTAATCCATCATATTGCAAACGGGAAGCGAGGTTCCACTTCTTCCACGACCTAATGATTTTCGACTTGGTATGTGGCAAAGGCACTTGTAACATTGTGATCTTTGTTTGAGAAGATTCCATTTTGAAAAACAATTGTTAGCTGCTCGTTGGTCGCGATCTTGGGTCTCTATAGTAAATTGATATTAAATTGACCAGTATAAGAAATGAGGTGACTACAAATTGGTTGGAAAGTGTAATGCCACTTTTTACCTGACTGATACAAGGCTAAATGTGTTATACTTTCATCTTGAAATGTGTAAAGAGCTTGAAAGTCTGTGTGTTAATAATAATAATTGTGTTTTTTTAGCTAACTGATTGCTGGTCGCGAGAACTGGTTTGTCTATATTAGGGCTGAACACGCGTAATATCAATAAGGTATTCGAGCTAGATAAAATTCAAGGCAGTGGTTCGAATCCCAGCAGCATTAGAGTTTTAACATTTATACTGTTTATTATTATTTCTATAGATAATTCTACTTGTACATTTGCGTTCACTTTATTCCTTACTAATCTACCATCTGAAATGGTGGAGAATAAACGATATTATGTTGACCAGTATAAGAAATGAGGTGACAACGAGTTTGGTTGGAAATTGTAATGCCACTTTTTACCTAACTGATACAAGACCAACTGTACTGTACTTTCATCTTAAAATGTGCGAAGAGGCAAAATATTGAGTTAGAAAATGTCCGAGTCTCAATGTTCATAATAATAATAATAATTGTGTTCTCTTTAGCTAGCTGCTTGTTGGTTGCGATAGCTTGTCTGTCTATATTAGGGCTGAACATACATAAA
>NC_051420.1:2168819-2173480 GCF_015228065.2 Penaeus monodon
CTATGAAAGTATGGGATCTGTGCCACTGATCTCTCTAAACCCAAAAAAACAAAGAAAATACGTAATGGTTTATGCAGATACAATGTCTAGGCATCATAATAAATAGATAACTATATAAATATAAAATATAATTCTATATTTGATATACATATATATCATATATATATATATATATATATATATATATATATATATATATATATATGATATTTTATTATTTTATATAATATATATATATATTATTTATATTATATAAAATTATTATTTTATATATATTTACAAAAATATATATATATATATAAAATAAAATAATATATATATTATATAATATTATATTATATATATATTTTATATTATAGTATGTGGTGTGTGGTGTGTGCACATACTCATACATGTATATATTCTACATTACCTGTAAATCATAATATGTACATCCATATACCCCTCATAAAAGCCAGTATTGATAACGCATGCACCCCAATCTGTGCAGGACTTTCTGGAAATATAAAATGTCTCAGAAGCACATATATTATATGTAACTTTTCTCATCTGTATCAAAATGATATTCGAAGGCACTACCACAGAAGGCACTGAGTTGTACTTAAAGACTAACGCATTATCGCACGGCCTCGGTATAGGATATCAAGCTGATATGCTTTATTATAAGCAAGCTTGTTAACTATCTTATTACAAGACAATGATATTGTTTTTGAAGACAGGTATTTACGCAGATGCAATCACGTGGATTTACAGGCACTGGGGTTGTATCACAAGATCAAGCTACACTAAGGTCAACCAGCAGTGGCACGTGGGAAGTTGACGAGGTACAGAGAGCGTACAAAAGGATGCCTCGAAAGCGTGTACAAATGAGTGTGTGGAGTTTGAAGAAGCGTCCTGCAAACTTCACCAAGGGGGGCCGAGTGGAGGAGCCGCAGGACACCTGCCGAGCGAAGGGAAAATTTTGGGCCCGAGGATGCCACTCTTTTTGCCAGGGGAGGAGCCACTCATGTGCCTTTCGGTCCACCTGCATTAGGAAAAAAAAAGGGGATACTGAAAGCAACAGATCAATTACATCACTGACGTGACCCTTCCTCATGTTCTGGAAAGGTGACTAGTCAGGACTCGTCCAGCCACAGACAAAAAAGAAGAAATAAATTGGTATCACCGCTAAACATAATAGGGGCCATCATATAATTTACCATAATACATCGAGATCTCTCTTCAAACTTATCATCGTTACCAAACCACTCCCTCATGAGCACTTCAAAGCCATCGACCGATACCTGATTTGGATGCTTGAGACAGTCAAATCCCCCCAACTCACAGATCCTGTAGTGGTGGGAAAGGCCGAGGTCCGTGGGGCCCTTTTTCACCTTCTTAGCACCTGGAAATAAAAAAAAAAGGGGATTGGGGGGCCATTTTCAAGAACATGAGGCGTGACAAAAAGCCTGACAAAAGTACCCGACAGTAGGGTACTTATTCTGTGGGGCCCCCGGCACTCTATGGCAAGGCAATTCTTGACTACAGCCTAAATTGATAACTATTAGGGAGTGTTTTTCTAATCCCGGTCGAGATCTAAGCTCCGCTAAGTTTTAAATTTCCGACTATTGAAGACGGTATGAAAGTTATTTAAAAATTTTGTTGAAATGACCCATTTTATATTTGACAATGGGGAAGCAAAAAGTAGATAAGAAGTAAATAGGTAAAATTAGCAGCATTGTCTGAAAATGGGAAACGAAAATTTGATAAGAGATAAAAAGCTCAAATTATTTATCTCTTAAATATTTTCTGAGGGTAACACAGGATGAAACAAAAAAAATAATATCTACTAAATTTAAAGGGTTCAGTAGTCGTATCTAATCAGCTTCCCGTTTTTTACTTAATAAATTGCGTGTAATAACTTTAAATTTGTGTTACCGCCACATGCTTGGCGAATGCTGGCAAGTCTAGGTGACATGGATGCCACTAACCTGCTGCTAACTAGTGTCTGTCTGCAGAGCACAATCGCTCCAATGCCATTGCTTGGGCACGGTTGCGGGTATGATCTTAGGGGAAGTTTCCTCTCATTGGGATTGAGGTCTGGCGATTTGGGTGGATGTGGAAGAAGCATATTATCAACGAAACCCTTCTCTTTGTGGTGGTTTCAAACGGTCTGCATGCTGCACGTAATGCCAAGTCCCGCCAGATCTTGCCAGCCGAACAGAAGGGGTCCGCAACCCTTGCAGCAATTATCAGAATAAATAACTAAGATTAAAATGACTCACGGGTAGGGAACATACAACTAACTTCCGGCCATGCTCCCTTCTCATAACCAAGTGAGGGGGTGTTGCCACCGAGTATCTAATGGGTTTCATTAGCTTATGGTATCCATGCAAACGTCCTAGTTGTCATTTATTTAGCACACTGAATTATGGTTTTGAATGACATTAATCTGACTTTCCCCCATCATGCATCTAGGTTCACCTATTTCTGGCCTTGTCTCTGGTAGACGCAATTTCTTGGTGTTGCTGGTTCCTCAGGGACACGGTTAGCTTCAAAATACCTGGTCTTCTCAGCTCTTGATTGTCCCTCAGAATAAAGCGCAATTATAGCGTTATAAATGGTAATGAATGCTAATATTGGCATGCTATGAGGCCCAAGCCATATCAACTCCGAAACACTGTCCGAATACATTATTAAGCTTCATCTGTTCCGAGCTTTATGAGCAACAAGTATCAACCTTTTGGGATCAACTCGTAGTGTTCGTTTCGGTTTCGTCTACTCCCGAGTGAATATATATATGTATGTATGTATATGTATATATTATATTATATATATATATATATATAATATATATATATATATATATTATATATTTTTTTTTTTTTTTTTTTTTTTTTTTTTTTTTTTTTTTTTTTTTTTTTTTTAGCGATTTTTCAATTTTCCAATTACGTAATTTCCATCCTTTTTATGAATGAATTTAAAAATACCCCAGATTTCTTGCCCCCTACCCTATTTTGTCCCCTTTTCCTCCCCCCCTCACACTTCCTCGGCCCCCTCACACCCCCCCCTTCCCTTTTTTCCTTTTTTCGTGCCCCCTCCCCCGACTCACCCAATGCTCCCAACGACGGGGTTGCCCGACCCCCCACGACGCTTTCCCGGGGGGGACGATATACTTAGACCGTGGCGGTTTTGTGGGCGGGTAAGCGTCGCGTTTGTACGCTGTCGGGAGGGGGCACAAGGGCCTCTTCGCCAAGAAAACCGGCCCCGAGGGCGTCTTCGGGGCCGAGAGCGCGTCGTGCACCGCCGTTCGTTTCCCAATATAGGTAAAAAACACTTTCTTGGAAATCGCGGGGGGCGTCGAGGTGGGTTTCTTGTGCTAGAATGACTGGAACGTAATACCCCCTAATACTATCTCGTTGTTGAAGAGGGGAATTACAATCCCTCATTAGTGAATATGATAGAAAAATGCGGGAATTTATGAACATTTTAAAATACGTTTTGTGTAGATTTTGGTGTATTTTATTTAAAGCTGTAGGAAACTGATCATCCGGGGGTTTGAATAGCAGCTTCGGAAAAAAAAAATCACCAAAATTAAAAATTTACGTGAATGGAAAAGTATAAATTAACTATGATAAAATAATTTAAATTATGTCTGATTTGATTTCAAATAAATACTTATCCCTACATGATATGATGGGTTTTCGGGTTTTTGATGCAGATAGACTACATGCCGACATATACCAAAAGTTTTGATTAAAATACATTAAATGTTGCCATAAAGGTACAGGGAAAATGAAAAAAAAGATTTTCAAAAACACTTTACTATTACTTGGAAGATATAAAACATCATTTCCCCAAGGATGTACACTTCGGGCAGATATTTGCTTTTCCGGGGACCAAAAAATTTATCACGTCCATGGGTGCGAGGGAATAGGACCCAACCCTTGAGATTACAGTCATTTAGGGCCTGAAGATCCCCCCTGTCCTAACTGTTTTTTGGGGCGTGCGGCAGCGCCCCAAAGGGGGGACTGTAACTACCCAAGGTTTGGTAGAAGGTGGGACCTCCTGCACGCGGGGGGCCCCCCGTGTGGTTTTAGAATATGAACTGTCGGGTTTCCGAGCAGCCCCATAGAACCGATGAACTCCCCCAACCACCCAGATTGAATTCATATGGAAGGGTTTAAACCCCACACTCAAGTTCCCAAAATGGGGGTCCTTGGGGAACACCCTGGGACAAACTAGAGCTCCCCCTCGACCTCCCGTTGAGGGCTGGCATCGCATGAGTAGGCTCGAGGGGGTGGGGGTTTCGCAGAGGGTAAAAGTGCTGTATAAAAGGGAACCCAGTTTTTGGGATTACTCGCGTTTTTGGCCCGGGGAAGCGGGGTGCGTTTGGCTCCCCACCGGGATTCTTTTACCTGAAATACCCCAAATGTAAAGGGACGCAGCGAAACGAGACGATAATCAAACCCCAACCACTGTTTATCACTGTGTATCTTTCTCTTTTTTTTTAAAAACAAACACAAAAAAAACACACATGGTCTCTGTAGTAATATACGCTACACTATTAATCTTTTCTTGGGTTCACACACACAAAACACACCGCACGCACGCCGCACACAAAACCCCCACACACACACACACACACACACACAACACACACACACACACACACAAAAAAA
>NC_051420.1:2176080-2183580 GCF_015228065.2 Penaeus monodon
CCCCCCCCCCCGGGGGGGGTTTTTTTTTTTTTTGGTTGTTGGTTTTTTTTTTTTTTTGTTTTGGGTTTTTTGTTTTTTTTTTTTTGTTCCAAAAAACTCGTCGCCGGCCCCTCCCCCCCCCCCCCCTTTTTTTTCGCGTTTTCCCCCCGGCGAGTTGGGGTGCAAATGGGTTTGGGGGGGGGAAAAGGATAAAAAAAAAAAAAAACAAACCCCCACAAACCCACCAAAATTTGGGGAAAAAAAAAGAAATTTTATTTAAATTTAAGTTTTTAGGGGAAAATTTTAGGATTTATTAATGGGGTATTGTAAGTGGTTTTTGGAGGGGACAAAAATTTTTAGAAATGGAGTTAGGGTTTATATGGAAAAAAAGTTTATTTTTACAAAAAGGGTATTTAAAAATGATTTTTATTAGGGGGTTTGGGGGGAAAAAGGCATTTTAAAGTTTTTTATTTATTTTAATTAAGAATTATTAAAAGGTAAAAAACCCAAAAAAAAAAAAAAAAAAAAATTCTCCCCTCCTCCTTCTCTCCCCCTTCTCTCTCCCTCTCTCTCTCTCCTTTTCTCTCCCCCCCCCCCCCCCTTCTCTCTCTCTTTTCTCTCTCTCCTCTCTTTTCTTTTCCCCTCTCTCCTCTCCTCTCCCCTCTCCTCTCTCTCTTTCCTCTCTCCCTCCCCTTCTCTCCCCCTCCCCTCCTCTCTCTCTCTCCCCCCCTTTTCCCCCCTCTCCCCTTTTCTCTCTCTTTTCCTCCCCCTCTCTTTTCCCTCTCTCTCTCTCTCTCTCTCTCTCCCCCCCCCCCCCCCTCTCTCTCTCTCTCTTTTTCTTCTCCCTCCTTTTCTCTCTCCTCTCTCCTCCTCTTTTTCTTCTCTTCCCCTCTCTCTCTTCTCCTCTCTCTCCCCTCTCTCACACACAAAAACCCCACGCATACACACACAAAACCACACACACAAAACCCCACACCCAAAAAACACACACCCCACACCACACACAAATATATAATATATATTTTCCCATATATTTAAAATTTATATATATTATCTATATATATATTTTTATTTATAATATATTTTAAAATTTTATTATATATTAAAATTTTAAATTTTACAAAAAAATAATTATATATATAATATTTTCTATATTTAATATTTAAAATATTATATATTTTAATATAAAATATATATATTTTGATATTTTATATATTTTATAATTATATTAAAATTATATTTTAAAATTGGTATGTATTTTAAAATTACTACATAAAATATTTTATATATATATATATATATATATATATATTTTATTATATATATATATATATCATATATTATATGTATATATATATTATATAAAATATAAAATTATATTATATATATAAAATAAATATATTTTATATATTGTTGGTTTGTGGGGTGTGTGTGTGTGTGTGTGTGTTTTGTTTTGTGTGTGCATGGGGGCTTAAAACCAACACTTGGAGCGCAGGAAATTTTGCATCTGCACTGAAAAATTTCCCTTTGGGCTAAAGTTAAAGGGTTTTGATTGGGAAAGGGCATCCAATCAGAAAACAACCTTCGAATACTGAAAGAAAAAAGGGCCTAAGTCCTGAAATAGAATGACTTTAATATATATATATATAATATTTTAAAATTTTTAAAATATATATTATATAAAATATAATATAGTATGTACGTATGTATGTATTATTATGTAAAAACATACGCCCCCAACAACCACACAAAACACAACAAACACACACACCCCAACCCCAACACACACACCCCCCAACACACACACACCCACACACACACACACAAAATATATATTTTATATTTTATATATAAAATTAAAATATAATATTATATATATATATATATAAATGTGTTTATGAAATATAGGTATATATATGTAGATTATATTTTATATTTTATATATATAAAAAATTTTATATTTATATATATTAATATATACAAATTTTGGTATATGTATATGTAATATATATTTATTATATATATAATATAATAAATTTTATATATATTATATTATATTGTGTTTGTGTGTGTGTGTGTGGTGTTTCATAAATTGATTAAAAACCGTGTTTGGCATTTTCGGTATTTTCAATTTTAACAATAATACCCCTTTGAACGTGTGCCTTGGTCAAAATTAATGATCAGACAGTAATTAAAACGTCACACCACAAATGGCAGAGTGAGGGAGTGAACTTAAAATGGGGTGGGGGGAGGGGGGAGGGGGGGAGATTGGATCAATATGCTTAGAAAATAGATTTTGAGAGTGGACTGTCCAGCAGCTGTCCGCATCCAAAATTAAGCGGTCAAAAGGCCAGTGGGGCGAAAGTTTCAGTTTAAATTGAAAGGGCTTTGGGTTAGTGAGATTGTTTGGTACTGTAGGGTTTTAGCGGGTAAAGAAAGTTTAAGCCGGGTTTTTTCGGGTTTTGGGGTGTTTTGGGGGAAAATTTGTAGTAGCGCCTATGTTTTTGGGGTAGGGTGTAGTGGGGAAAATTTTTGTTGTAGAGCCGGGTTTTTCCCTGTGAAAGGGTGTATATGGAAAAAATTTTTGTGTGCTTTTCCCAAAAACCTGTATCTGGCAGTATGTTATAACGCCTGATTTCCGTGTAGTATACTGTAGGGTGTCAAAGCTGTTTGCTATATGTGTATTTTACTGTAAGAATTATGTGGGACACACACGCGCTCACACACACACACACACACACACCACACACACAAAACACACACACACACACACACCACACACACACACCCCGCACGCCCCAAAAAGAAAGAGGGGAAGAGAGAGAGAAAAGCAACAGACAAAACGACAGAAAGACAAAAAGATTTAAGGCTGGGCCTTGAAATCTTTTTTTTAAACTTGATCAGCTTAAATACCCGGGGTTAGAATGCAATTTTTAAAACTAAAAAAATTTAAAATTTTTTATGTCCTGAAAATATTTAGACTTTATGCTTTCGACATCACTGAAATATTTTCGGGGGTTTTTAGTTTGGGTTTTTTTTTTTCCCCTTTTCTGGCTCCGTTTATTTGGTTACTTTATTAATTATATATAATAATATTATAATCTTTATTATTTTTGATATTGTGTTTTGTGTGTGTGTGTTTGGGGTGTGTGTGTGGGGTTGTGTGTGGTGGTGTGTTGGGTTGTGTGTTTGTGTACTGGTAAAAAAACCCCCAAAATGCAAAAGAAAACTTATTAAAAAACGAGACTACTTTTTTCGAAATCTTCCGGGAGTCCTTATTCGGGCCCTGACGGGGAAAAGGGAGGGGAAAGGAGGTATAATAAAAGAGGGGAGAGGAAAAACGCGGTAACACAAAACTGTGGGACAACAAAAGGAACAAAGGGAGGACTATGCGCAGTTGGCCGGGGGCCATAAGGGGGGAAAACGGAGGATTGGGAAGTGAAAAAACCCTATGGGCAGGAAAAAAAACCGCTTTTTAAAAAATGAAATTTAGGCAACAACTTTATTAAGAGTTCCACCGTTCTGCGAGCGCGGACATTAGGGGAGAAACAGGGGAAAAACACAATTCGCCCCGGCTGCCCAGTCCACCCTGAGGGCTGGTCCCCACGGGAATGGCAAAAGGGGGCGTTGTTTTTTGTGTTCCCTGGATACAACGTATTTTGTGTTGAACAGACGCTTATTGAGACTGGCGCCCTTCTCGCCAGAGAAATTTTTATCACAGGGGGCCACAAGGAACAACAAAATCCCCCCCCCTTTCGAGATAGAGGGAGGTTTGGGTGTGGACCGGGGTTTGCGGGGAGAGGGTTCACCGGGCGAAAGTCATTTTTGCAGTTGGAGAGGGTGAAGGGCGCGGAAGAGTAGATCTCCTGAGGAGATCACCTACCCTGAGGACGGGTAGGTGAGGAGTCTTTTTAGGAGAGGGGGGCTTGGTAAAAAGGTACCTGTGCCCTGGATTTAAACCCACGGGCGAGACATGACGAGGGGAGCCCTTTTTGAAAAACGAACGACGCAAAAAAAGTCTCTTTTTCCCTACAGGACTGGGGGGCCCCAGTGCGGAGGGCTCGGAGGGAAAGCGAGGTGGGAATATCTTTCTTTACATGGAAAAAGGTTTTTATGAGAAAAAGTGTATGTACCACTTTTGCATAGGCTTCCCTTAAAAGGGGGAAGCAAAGCAAAAGGGGACGACATAGGGGTCCAAAAGGGGAGCTTGTTGTCAACCTCCCATTTCCCACCTAAAACGGATGGCAGGAGAGAGAGAGTTCCGCTGCCTCAGGAAAATCCGAGAAAAGGGCCCGGGTATGAGGCCAAGACAAAGACTCGTCGACATACTTCAACAAAACCACGGACGAAATGAATGGGGGGAGAAGCAGAATTTTCAATTATCTATTTTTTTTTTTTGTGGGTTTTTGTTTTATGTATAACCTATTTAAAGTATTACCCCACACACACCACCCACACACACACACAAAACCCCACACTATTATAATATATATATATATTATATTATATATTATAATATATATATATATTACATACATATTTTATATATATATATATATAATATATATATATATATAGTTTTATAAAATATATAAAATTTTAATATAATAATTTTATATATTATTAAAATTAAAATATTTATATAATTGTAATATTATTTATATATATAATTATATATAATATATTATATATATATTATTATATTATATATTTTGGTATATACTATTTTGGGTTTTTAAAATATGTTTTTGGGGTGGGGGTGTATATATATATATATATATATATATTTTATTTTATTTATAATATATAATTTTTTAAAGTATTTTATATAATTAAAAAATATATATATCTATATATAATATATATATAAATATATTAAAATATATTATCTATAATAATTTTCCAATTTATTTTTTTAAAATATTTTGTGTGTGTGTTGTATATATTATATATATAATATTATTATTAATATATATATTAAAAATAATATATATATATAAAATATATAATTTTATTTTATAATATATATTTTTGGTTTAGTGCGTAAGAAAAAGCGAGAACAGCTGTAGTAATGGTGATTGCTGATAGCAAGAACTTCCCTGGAAATTATATATTAAACCCAAAAAAACCGTAAAAAATTTACATTGATAAAAACTATGGCAAACATTTCCCAAAACCGGGAAAGCTTGAATTTATAAAATAGACTTTCCCCGATTCATATATTATATATAAATTATATATAATTTTTATATTTTATATATATAAATATATAATATATAAATTATTACATAAAATATTTATAATATATATATTTTAAAATATAAAATTATATATATATTATAAAATATTATATATATAATATATAATATATATATATATAAATTTAAAGTATATATATATTTATATATATATTTTTTTATATTTATTTATATATATATATATATTTTGGGGTGTGGATATATATATGTGTGTATACACACACAACACACACACCAAAACACACACACACACACCCTATTATATATAATTTTATAAAATATATATATTATATAAAATATATATATATATTTTATATATATATTTTTGTGTGTGGGTGTGTGTGTTTTGTGTGCGTGTGTGTGTGTGTGGGGTTTTGTTTTGTGGGGGTGTGTATGTGTTGGGGTGTGTGTGTGTGTGTGTGGGGTGTGTGGGTTTGTGTGTGTGGTTTTGGGGTTTTGTGTGTGTGTGTTTCTTTCTTTTCTTTTCATTCATTTTTAAGTTTCAAAAATGTTAGCAACGACTTTAAACCCAAATTTCCCCGCAAAAGCCTCCCGTGCTTCCTCCCCGCTAAAATTACTTCGCCCAAAATTTTTAATTTTTCCCTTTCCCTTTTGGGTCAAGTTGCTGGGGGCGAAAAAAAATTTCTTTAAGTAAAGAGTATCATTACTTGCGTATATAGTATAAAGTCGGGTTTAAAAACGGATTCCTTCTTTAAAGGGTAAAAAAGAAAGTGAGGGATTTAAAAATTCAAAAAAAGGGGCCATGATTATAGCCTGTTGGGATTTATTGATTTCCGCAATAAGACACTTTGGTAATTGCTCAATATGGGAAAAATTTATTATGGGAAAAAAAGCGTTCCTACGGAATTAAATATATTTAATGTACATTGCACTAACTTGTGTAAAGTCCAATCCCCCCCCCCCCCATATTTAGGTTTCCCCGTGAAGATTTTTGAGAGAGGGAAGCTGGCACACGGGTGGTCGCACGTGACGTCACCAAAAACCCCCAGAAACTACTAAAATTTCGGTATGAATTTTTTTTTGATTTTTATTTTAAGCTGCAAAGCATCTCAAAAGACTTAGAGTTCAGGTAGGGACCTGAGGCACGTTTTTTATCATAAAAGGGCCCCCCCAACAAACCCCCTCGTTTCATGGTATTTCATGGTTTTTTATCCCCTTTTAAACATCTTAAATGCCCTTTCCCCTGAGCACTTAAGTTGTAAGGGATTCTGTCTGTAAAACTGGAGAGTTGGGGCTTCACGTCCGTTGGGCCTCCTTGTCGATATTTTCCCCCTCGAAACAGACCCCAGATTTCGCAAATTTTCCTTCCGAGCGGGGGCCCACCTGTATCTCCCCCTTTAGCAAGTCCCGCAAACCCCACCCCGCCAACCCCCTCCCCCCCGATACGGCCGGATGAATCTAACCCTCCGGCCCAAACCCCGGTTCCCCCGAGGGGAGCCTCTGCAAAAAGGGGAAACACCCGTCCAAAAAAGGGGCGCAGAGACGGGGCCGGGAGACGAAGACACACAGGGGTTTAGTTCGCCACCAATTCCAAGTGCATCCCCGAGCCAAAAGCTTTTTTTTTTTTGGTTTTTGAACACAGGGGGGTCACAAAATCAGCCCGGTTTTTCCCTTTATTTCACAGTGTCCACAAATCCCCCCACCCGAAGACGTCTTACAAGCGCTGTAGCTAAATTTCCAAACAACAGCATTCCATGACTTTATTTAATTTACTTAGGGCCTTTAACCCCATTGCATCCTTCAAGCCCTACAGTGGTTTACTCCTCTTAACTAAAATAAAAATAAATAAACTAGGGTTTGGGAAAAAAAAACAACTTGTCGATAATATTTAATTTTCTTTTTTTTCCCCTCGCCAATCCCATTTATAAAAAGAAAAAAATGATGGGATGTTTTGGGAAATTTTAGGTAATTTCAAAAAAGGGGATGGGGGTTTTAGAGTGTGGGATGACGAATAGGGGTTTCCCGGGGAAAGGGGGTTGGGATAAGGCCCCCGAGGGAAAAAAAAAGTGTTTAAAGTGCCACAGGGAGAGAGGGAATAAATTTTAGGGGTGCCAAAATGGGAAGGGGTAGTTTTAGGAGTGCCCCCAGGGGGAGAAAGGGGAGTTTTAAGTGCCACAGGGGGAAAAGGGGGGATTTAAAACATTTGGGAAGGGTAAAGGAGAGAGTGACAGTAGTGTCCAAAAGAGGGAGCGGGAAAAGCGGTGACAGTACCACAAGGAAGAGTTTGTACCCACTCGGATTG
>NC_051420.1:2197786-2205286 GCF_015228065.2 Penaeus monodon
TTATCTATGTTATATACATTTTTAAATCTCATTCTTTCTCTCTCTCTCATCTCCTCTCTCTCTCCTCCTCTCTCTCTCCTCTCTCTCTCTCTAATATATATATATATATAAATATATATATATATGTATATATATTTTTATCTATTTATTCAGACATTATTTTATTCTAGTTCTAGGAATAGTCTTTATTCAGAAACTGAGCAGCTGTGCATTACATGCTACTTGAATTTTCTTAGCCTTCACTATTCACTTTTGCCACAAAGAATTATGGTTTGAAGATGAAATCGTACCAACGTCTTTGTTAATCTCAGTTATTAAAGAATTATAAATGAATGAATGGGTGAATAATACAAAAGTATATAAACTAATAACGATTACAAACATACGAATTAATTAACTAAATGTAAAAAATTAATCCTTACAGTATGTTAATTGTTCGAGTTTACCACCCATTTTCGCCACATATCAATATCTTTTGCAGATTTCCTATATTGCTTTAATCCATTACATTGCAAACGGGAAGTGAGGTTCCACTTCTTCCACGACCTAATGATTTTCGACTTGGTATGTGGCAAAGGCACTTGTAACTTTGTTTGAGAAGATTCCATTTTGAAAACAATTGTTAGCTGCTCGTTGGTCGCGATCTTGGGTCTCTATAGTAAGGCTGAAGATACACAAAACCAATATGGTATTCGAACTGTTTAAAATTCACGGCAATGGTTCGAATCCCAGCAGTATTATAATTAACATTTATACTATTTATGATATTTCTCTAGATAATTACTTTTGTTATAATTCTACTTGTGCATTTGCATTCGTTTTATTCCATACTAATCTTCATTTTAGAATGGTGGAGAATAAACGATAGTAAGTTGAACAGTATAAGAAATGAGGTGACAACGAATTTGGTTGGAAAGTGTAATTGTGTTCTTTTTTTTAGCTAGTTGCTTGTTAAAAGACCAAATGTGTTATGCTTTCATCTTCAAATGTGTTAAATGGCAAAACATTGAGTTGGATAGTCTATGAGTTCTTAATGTTAACAATAATAATTACGTTCTCTTTAGCTAGCTGCTCGTTGGTCGCGATCGCTGGTCTGTCTATATAGGGCTGAACACGCATAAAATCAATAAGATATGCGAGCTAGATAAAACTGAAGGCAATGGTTCGAATCCCAACAGTATTATAGTTAACATTTATACTGTTTATGATTATTTCTATAGATAATTTACTTGTGCTATAATTCTACTTGTGCATTCGCGTTCGCTTATTCCATACTATCTACCATCTGGAATGGTGGAGAAAAAACAATATTAAGCTGACCAGTATTTGAGATGAGGTGAAAACGAATTTAGTTGGGAAGTGTAATGCCACTTTTTACCTGACTGATACAAGACCAAATGTGTTATACTTTCACCTTAAAATGTTTGAAAAGGCAAAATGTTGGGTTAGAAAGCCTTGAGTCCCTAATGTCAATAATAATAATTGTTTTCTCTGTACATGTGATAAGGTAATTTTGTAATAGAAAATCTAGTGACCTTGTAAGACTAGTGGTTACTAATGTAAACGGATATTAATTTTTATCTGACATTTCAGCCATTTTATTTCAGAGATATTTTCTGTGGTAGTGGGGAAGGTCTTTATTAAGAAATTTTGGCTGTTGTGCATTATATACTATTTGAATTTTATTAACTTTTGCCACAGAGAATTAGTGCTTGACGATGCCTTCGTAGCATTAACGTCTTCATTAACTTCAATTATCTTGTAAACAATTATGAATTGTTTTTATGATTATCTAAATGATTTTTTTTTATTATCTAAATGATTTGTATAAGTTTCCATTTAGTGTTCAGATTGTTCACCTCTTCTCCAGTCAGGCTCCAAATTCGTACCATTAGCATCCTTGTTAACCTCAGTTATTAAAGAATTACAAATAAATGAAGGAATGGATAATACAAAAGTAAATAGACTAGTATCGATTACAAAAAGTACGTATTAACTAAAAAAAAAAAAAAAAATCCTTGCAGTATATTACTGTAAACTAATATCGATTACAAAAAATACGAGTTAATTACCTAAACGTAAAAATATAATCCTTACAGTATGTTAATTATTCGAGTTTACCACCCATTTTCGCCACATATCAATATCTTTTGCAGATTTTCTATATTGCTGTAATCCATCATATTGCAAACGGTAAGTGAGGTTCCACTTCTTCCACGACCTAATGATTTTCGACTTTGTATGTGGCAAAGGCACTTGTAACATTATCATCTTTGTTTGAGAAGATTGCATTTTGAAAACAATTGTTAACTGCTCGTTGGTTGCGATCTTGGGTTCTATAGTGAGGCTGAACTTGCGTAAAACCAATAGGGTATTCGAACTAGATAAAATTCAAGGCAGTGGTTCGAATCTCAGCAGTATGATAATTAACATTTGTACTGTTTATGTTACTTTCTCTAGATAATTTACTTATGTTGTAATTCTACTTGTGCATTTGCATTCGTTTTATTCCAAACTAATATACCATTTAGAATGGTGGAGAATAAACGACATTAAGTTGATCAGTATAAGAAATGAGGTGACTACAAATTGGTAATCATGTTGATAATAATAATAATTCTTTTTAGCTAGCTGATCTCTGGTCGCGAGCACTGGTCTGTCTATATTAGGGCTGAACACACTAAAATCAATAAGTATTCGAGATAGATAAAATTCAAGGCAATGGTTCGAATACCAGCGGTATTATAGTTAACATTTATACTTTTTATGATTATTTCTATAGATAATTTACTTATGCTGTAATTCTACTTGTGCATTTGCGTTCTCTTTATTCCTTACTAATTTACCACTCTGGAATGGTGGAGAATAAACCTATTATGTTGACCAGAATATGAAATGAGGTGACTACAAATTGTTGGAAAGTGTAATGCCACTTTTTACCTAACTGATACAAGACCAGATGTGTTAAAATTTCATCTTAAAATGTGCGAAGAGGCAAAATGTTAAGAAGTCTCTATGTTAATAATAATATTGTGTTCTTTTTTTAGCTAGCTGCTCGTTGTTTGCGACCGCTTGTCTGTCTATATTAGGGCTGAACATGCATAAAACCAATAAGGTATTCGAGCTAGATAAAATTCAAGGCAATGGTTCGAATCCCAGCAGTATTAGAGTTAACATTTATACTGTTTATGGTTATTTCATAGATACTCTACTTGTGCATTTGCAGTCACTGTATTACTTAGTAACATATATTTCTTTCAGTTAATGTTAGCTAAAACGCCTTTTTTTCTTGAATGACTAATGGTGAATACAGATATCATGTAAATTGTAAGACTAAAGAGTTGCCTGATATAAATTTTGATGGTTTATATTACATTTTCCAGTCCCTAATTCTAATAATGATTGCATTCTATTTCTGTGATAAAGTAATTTTGTAATAGAAAATCTTATGCTTTGCAAGACCAGAGTTACTATGGAAACAGCTCTTCTTTTTTCTATCTATCTATCTAATTCTTAAATCTATTTAATTCAGACATTATCTTATTCGTAGTTCTAGGAATAGTCTTTAGTCTTTGAGGCAACTGTGCATTGCATGCTACTTGAATTTTCTTGGCCTTCACTATTCACTTTTTGCCACAGAGAATTATGGTTTGAAGATGAAATCGTACCAC
Source organism: Penaeus monodon (assembly GCF_015228065.2). NCBI lineage: Eukaryota > Metazoa > Arthropoda > Malacostraca > Decapoda > Penaeidae > Penaeus > Penaeus monodon. Next base: position 2,201,458 of record NC_051420.1, read on the forward strand.
ACGTCCTTGTTAATCTCAGTTATTAAAGAATTATAAATAATGAATGGTGAATAATTCAAAAGTAAATAAACTAATATCGATTACAAAAATACGAATTATTAACTAAATGTAAAGAATTATCCTTATTGTATGTTAATTTATTCGAGTTTACCACCCATTTTCGCCACATGTCATATATTTTGCAGATTTTTTATATTGCTTTAATCCATCATATTGCAAACGGGAAGCGAGGTTCCACTTCTTCCACGACCTAATGATTTTCGACTTGGAATGTGGCAAAGGCACTGGCAACATTGTCATCTTTGAATTTCACTTTTGAAAAGAATTGTTATATGCTCGTTGGTCGCGATCTCGTGTCTCTCTGTAGTAAGAGCTGAATGTGCACAAACCAATAATGTATTCGAGCTAGATAAAATTCAAGCAATGGTTCGAATCCCAGCAGTATTTTATTTAACATTTATACTGTTTATGATAACTTCTCTAGATAATTTACTAGTGTTGTAATTCTACTTGTGCATTCACGTTCACTTTATTCCATGCTAATCTACCATCTGGAATGGTGGAGAATAAGCGATATTAAGTTGACTAGTATATGAAATGAGGTGAAAACGAATTTGGGTGGAAAGTGTAATGCCACTTTTTACCTAACTGATACAAGACCAACTGTATTATACTTTCATCTTTAAATGTGCGAAGAGGCAAAATATTGAGTTATAAAGTCTCTGAGTCTCTATGTTGATAATAATAGTGTTCTCTTTAGGCAGCTGCTCGTTGGTTGCGATCGCTTGTCTGTCTATATTAGGGCTGAATATGCATAAAACCAATAAGGTATTCGAGCTAGATAAAATTCAAGGCACTGGTTCGAATCCCAGCGGTATTATAGTTAACATTTATACTATTTATGGTTATTTCATAGATAATCTACTTGTGCACTTGCAACTGCTGCATTACTTACTAATATATATTTATTATTTCCTTTAATATTTACTAGACTCTATTTTGAGAAGCAATTTTAAAACGCCTTTTTTCTTGAATGACTGATGGTGAATACGGATATTAGGTAAAATGTAAGACTATAAGAGTTACCTAATATAAAATGTAGAGTCTATATTACATTTTCCAAGTCCCTAATTTTAATAATGATTGCGTTCTATCTTTGTGGTAAAGTAATTTTGTAATAGAAAATTTAATGACTTTGCAAGACCAGAGTTACTAATCTAAACAGCTCTTCTTTTTTTTCTAACCTTTCTTTATCTATTGAATTCAGACATTGTTTTATTCGTAGTTCTAGGAATGGTCTTTATTGAGAAAGTGAGCAGATGTGCATTACATGCTACTTGAATGTTCTTGGCCTTCACTATTCACTTTTGCCACAGAGAATTATGGTTTGAAGATGAAATCGTACCAACGTCCTTGTTAACCTCTGTTATTAAAGAATTATAAATAAATGAATGGGTGAATAATACAAAAGTAAATAAGCTATTGTCGATTACAAAAATAACGAATTATTACCTAGAAGTAAAAATTAATCCTTACAGTATATTAATTGTTCGAGTTTACCACCCATTTTCGCCACATATCAATATCTTTTGCAGATTTTCTATATTGCTTTAATCCATCATATTGCAAACGGGAAGCGAGGTTCCACTTCTTCCACGACCTAATGATTTTCGACTTGGTATGTGGCAAAGGCACTTGTAACATTGTGATCTTTGTTTGAGAAGATTCCATTTTGAAAACAATTGTTAGCTGCTCGTTGGTCGCGATCTTGGGTCTCTATAGTAAATTGATATTAATTGACCAGTATAAGAATGAGGTGACTACAAATTGGTTGGAAAGTGTAATGCCACTTTTTACCTGACTGATACAAGGCTAAATGTGTTATACTTTCATCTTGAAATGTGTAAAGAGCTTGAAAGTCTGTGTGTTAATAATAATAATTGTGTTTTTTTAGCTAACTGATTGCTGGTCGCGAGAACTGGTTTGTCTATATTAGGGCTGAACACGCGTAATATCAATAAGGTATTCGAGCTAGATAAAATTCAAGGCAGTGGTTCGAATCCCAGCAGCATTAGAGTTTTAACATTTATACTGTTTATTATTATTTCTATAGATAATTCTACTTGTACATTTGCGTTCACTTTATTCCTTACTAATCTACCATCTGAAATGGTGGAGAATAAACGATATTATGTTGACCAGTATAAGAAATGAGGTGACAACGAGTTTGGTTGGAAATTGTAATGCCACTTTTTACCTAACTGATACAAGACCAACTGTACTGTACTTTCATCTTAAAATGTGCGAAGAGGCAAAATATTGAGTTAGAAAATGTCCGAGTCTCAATGTTCATAATAATAATAATAATTGTGTTCTCTTTAGCTAGCTGCTTGTTGGTTGCGATAGCTTGTCTGTCTATATTAGGGCTGAACATACATAAAACCAATAAGGTATTCGAGCTAGTTAAAATTCAAGGCATTGTTTCGAATCCCAGTAGTATTATAGTTAACATGTATAGTGTTTATGATTATTTCTATAGATAATTTACTCATTCTGTAATTCTACTTGTGTTTTCGCTTTATTCCTTACTAATCTATCGTCTAGAATGGTGGAAAATAAACGATATTAAGTTAACTAGTATGTGAGATGAGGTGAAAACGAATTTGGGTGGAAAGTGTAATGCCACTTTTTTTCTGACTTATACAAGACCAAATGTGTTATGCTTTCATCTTGAAATGTGCGAAGAGGCAAAATATTGAGTTAGAAAGTCTGAGTCCCTAATGTTAATAATAATAATTGTTTTCTCTGTACATGTGATAAAGGAATTTTATAATAGAAAATCTAGTGACCTTGTAAGACGAGTGGTGACTAATGTAAACGGATATCCTTTTTTCTGATATTTCAGCCATTTTATTCTAGAGATATTTTCTTTTTTTGTGGTCATGGGAAAGGTCTTTGTTAAGAAATGTTAGCGGTTGTGCATTATATACCATTTGAATTTCATTCACTTTTGCCACAGAGAATTAGTGTTGGAAGATCTATTCTTAGCTCTACGTCCTCATGAACCTCAGTTATCTTGTAAACAATTAGGAAAAATATCTACAGTGTAATAATAATAATAATAATAATAATAATAATAATAATAATAATAATAATAATAATAATAATAATAATAATAATAATAATAAAAAAAAGAAAAGAAAAGAAGAAAAAAAAAAAATAATGATAAATTATAATTGGTGTGGAAGTGAAAAAGCTACAGATAAAACCGACTTCCTCATTTATTAATATATTTTCTTTTGATATTTTAATTTCAATGTAATTAACGGAAATGATATAAAAAACATTAACCATACCCAAAGTATTTGATTTTTACATATAGTCTTAGTAGCCAATTTATTAACTGTAAAAGAAAGTTCACAAAGAAAAGTTAATTAACTTCCTTTTTAACGTCACTTATCTTATAAACAAATACAAAACATTTACAGTGTGATAAAAAGTAACGATTGAAGGAGTGAATAAATTCGAAATGAAACCGACTTCCCTGTTCATTAATATATATTTTCTTAGGCCAGTTTTAATTTCACGATATTAAGGAAAATAATATACGAGTAAAGATTTAACCCAAAGTACTTTATTTTTACATATGGTCCTTGCAGCCAGTTTATTAATTGCTGTTCTGCACTTTTGGACATTAAAGAAAGAGCGAAAGATGGCAACAGAGGAAAGAAATCTATCAATATTTACAATTCGTAAAAAATGAAAAAGAAAGATGTGTTCTACATGCGGTTGCGTCAAGAGTGAATTCAAGCTTCATATGAAAGCGTGT
>NC_051420.1:2216752-2224252 GCF_015228065.2 Penaeus monodon
GTTGACTGAAGAGTTGGCGCATTCAATAACACCACGAGAAATGTTCAGTTCAGTTCAGTTATTCCTAAATTATATTATAATTCCTATGGTTGCAGCATGAGGTGGTTGTGGCGGTTGTGGCTCAGGTCGAGTTTCACCAAATTCCTCCCTTTCTTGTGGTGACGGTTGTCTGCGTGCATCAGATCCTCACCAACGACGTGAGTATTTTCAGTTGTTGGGCGAAATTTCTGACTTTGTCTACCTCATTCTCTTTCTATTTCCACAGGAGACGTCCACCGTCATCGAACTCCTTCTTCAACACGTGTGATAAAAAACATTGTTATATTATAGGTATCAATAAATTTTTGTGTTGTTTTTTAAACCGACGAAACGGACTTTTTTAGGTTATTTTACTTTACCCAAAGGGTTTTTAAAAAACACCTTTTTTCAGGAACGCTAAGGTCTATAATCATTGGACACTATCACTGCGAGTACTAAAACATATTTAATCAGCAAATTCATCGCTTTTATACTCTTCGCTCGACAGAACCAGCAGGACATGTCATTCTATAGACTTACTACCTTAACTTCCTCCCCCTCCCCCATCCCCCGAAATGTAAAAAAAAAAAAAAAAAAATAGACGTTAAAGACCCAAACGTGATGGAAGCCCGACGTTGGAGTTAAACATATCTGGTTCTCCTTCGCCTATCAGCCATGGCTTCAAGCGAGGGGCAGGAGCGACGAACTGGTCCAGGAGGTGGAGACTCAGAGCGAGGAATCCCAGGGCACCTTCGCCGCCGCCGTCGTTGCCTCGACTCGGGCCTCCGACGGTCTTCCCCGTCAGGAGCCATCTCTTGCTTCTTCGAGTGACTGGATGGAGGTATGTGTGAATGAATACGTATGATTGTGGTTATTATTGTCATTGTCATTTAATATCATTATTATCATTTGTTTTGTTGTTATCATTATTATTTTATTATTATTATTATTATTATTATCATTATTATTATTATTATTATTATCGTTATTATTATCATCATTATTATCAATCAATTTAATCGTCTAGTCCTTTGCTAATCGAACTTTCTGCCTATCTCCTATTTATTCTACAGGCAGATTAATAGACGTATTGAACATGCAGATATTTCTTTCATGAACAGATCTATTCGTTTACCTGAATCGATGGGCATACCGACAACATTACTATTATTATCATTGTCATTAATATCATCATTGCTATAATCATTATTAATATCATTATTGCTATTATTATTATTGCTATTATTATTATTATTATTATCATTATCATTATCATTATCATCATCATCATTACTGTCATTGTTGTTTTTGTTGTTATAACTTTGTTATTGTTCATTTTTGTTTTTTGTCATTCATTATCAATACTCTTATCATTATCATTATTTTATTAATCATTATTACCATCATTATCATTATTATCATAATTGTGATCATTATCATTATCATAATCTTCAATTATCATTATCATTATCAATATTAGTTCAACCAAGACCCAAATTTTGATACGAATATGCTATCTGGGATCACTGACATTATAATTCCCATGTTTCCTATTATCAATATTTCTGGAATGGTTCTTTTTGCAAGCACTGACAGATAAGAACACATTTGGTTCAATTATATCCAATATCTTTGGGAAAATCACCTGATTTATTAGATATTTGATGTCCAAAGCATTAAAATGACTATGGATATTTCAGAAACCTCCATTAGGCCTACGTCAAAGTGTGAAGGCGATAACAGAGCCCAGACTTCGGATTAAAATATCTGTAAATTCTTCAATAACCATTAAATAAAAATGCAAATTTGTGGTGAAATTTAGCAATTTACTTATATTACGATTCTCTATATAACTTTCATACCATGATACAAAACTGAACATTGACTACAAACTCTAATCAAAGCAGAAGTCAGGGTCCTAGCCGTCACATTCGAACCATATGCGTAATTGCGTTTTATCTCACTAACGGACGAATCAAACCTATTATACCGAAAATGTCACTGATATCAGACGCTATCACACAGCCGACACGGTGGGACAGAACCATGAAAAACGTGAAATAAAAATCATGGGGGAAAAATGCAGCATTGGTGATCAGAGAGGGAGAGAGAGAGAGGGGGGGAGGGAGCGTTAGAAGGAGAGAGAAAGGGGACAGAGAGAGAGAGAGAGAGAGAGAGAGAGAGAGAGAGAGAGAGAGAGAGAGAGAGAGAGAGAGAGAGAGAGAGAGAGAGAGAGAGAGAGAGAGAGACCGAGTGATCAATGCGCGCGCTTGTGTGCGTGTGCGTGTGTGTGTGTGTGTGTGTGTGTGTGTGTGTGTGTGTGTGTGTGTTTGTGTGTGTGTGTGCGTGTGTGCGTGTGCGTGGGTGGGTGCGAGCGTGCGTGTCAGTGCTCCACGATATATTCGCGGAAAGAAGGTACCCTTGTAACATGCACACTACAACCAGAGAAACGTATCTCCATGTGAATGTTTATTGATGAAAAACAAAGATAACTTATGTAGCCATCAGGTAGAATTATGTTTTTCAAGCAATGCGACATAGCTTTGCAAGTCTCATGTACCTAACAAAGCATTTGTACACTAGCGTATACTTATGCATAGATTATGAAGCACAAGTACTATTGGGATTATGTTACGAGTATTTTTTTTTTTTTTTTTTTGCGTATGTGTGTATAACAGAGAGACAGAGAGAAGGAGAGGGTGTATAATTGTGTGTGTGTGTGTGTGTGTGTGTGTGTGTGTGTGTGTGTGTGTGTGTGTGTGTGTGTGTGTGTGTGTGTGTGTGAACGTGTATGACTATGTGTGTGGGTGTAAGTGCAAAGATGAAGTGATTGTAATATGAGGATACAGTTATTGATTCATGTTATTTTCTTAAGACAGGTTGATCTAACAGACCCAATGACCACGTATCTAAGGAACAGTTTAAGGTCAAAGGTCAGTTAACTGGGCAATAAGACGGAAGGTTTTATTATCATCTTTATTATTACTGTTGTTATTGCTGTTAATAATAACAATAATAACATTATTATTATATTTCTTCTTATTATTGTTATCATCATCATCACCATTCACCATTATTATTATTAATATTATCACGATTAGTAGTGGTAATAGTAGGAGCAGTATTATAGGTAGCAGAGATATTAGCAGTAGTTGTAGAAGCAGGAGCAGCAGCAGCATTAATAGTAGCAACAATAGTAGTAGGGATAGCAGCGGTAGTAATTGTAGTAGCATTGTTACTACTACTACTAGCACAGCAGCAGTAGTAGTAGTAATAGTGCTACTACTATTACTGCTAGTAGTAGTAGTAGTAGTAGTAGTAGTAGTAGTAGTAGTTGTTGTTGTTGTTGTTGTTGTTGTTGTTGTTGTTGTTGATTGTTGTTGTTGTAGCAGCAGCACTACTACTAGTAGTAGTAGTAGTAGTAGCTGCAGCAGCAGTACTACTACTACTAGTAGTAGTACTAGCAACACTGCTAATAGTAGTAGTAGTAGTAGTAGTAGTAGTAGTGGTGGTGGTAGTGGTGTTGGTGGTAGTATAATCATTACCATCAACATTAAGTCAAAACTTTGGCTCATATTCTTCAGTATACCAATTAACGATTAAACACAAAACAGCACAAGATTCTTCAGCTGACAAAACACTGACTAGGCATAAATCACACCACCACCACCACCGACAACAACAGCAACAAAACATGAAACATAACAATAAAGATACTGTACAACATGTCAAAATGAACGTACAAATACATGGCATTCAGTGTCTGACTAATTCAGTTCACTTAAACACCAGTTTCAAAACGTGGCATGAAGCTTGATAGACGAATGGGGTTGAGAAATCTACACGGCTTAAGAAATGTGATAATGTGTAGCGTGTCGAGTCAAGTGCATGTTGTGAGTATGTCACTTAAAGATAGCTACATGGCAGAGAGGGGAAAAAAATTAAATATAAGAAAGTTGATTAAAGAAATAGAAAAAAAATGTTAAAATGAAACGAAAAATGATAAATGAAGATTGTAAACAAATAATTTAATTAATTAATTAATTAAGATAACAAACACAGCATGAAAAATGGCATATTAGTTATCTGTTAATTTGGATAAAATGAAGAATTGACAAAAGGAATATTGAATATTTCACGCTCTTGGTATATGCTGAATTACACTAAAAACCAGGACAATAGAGTACTCAAGAGTCCGAAATATATTTGATGGAATGTGCACTGCATACTACACAGGTATAACTAAACGATGTATGCACTATATGAAATGTATGATAAGTGAACCATAAGCCAAGTAACATATCAAATCCCAGATAAATAATGTAGCGACTGAGATACAGTAAGTAAAAATAAAGCTTAGTACAAATTAAGTACACCTTGATTCCAAAGGTGAGCAAATGAAGGGAAAGTGCAAATCAGGTAATTTTCATGTTTTGGATGTAAAAACTATTCTTTAGTTTTCATATCTCTGGAATTATCGTTGAGTGTGGAAGAAGTTCTATCAGAGGTGAAATCACCTGTTGACTTGTTATATCCTAAGAGCATCCTCTAAATAAAGCAGTGAAATATGATCATATCTAAATGACCTCATATGATCAAAGCCAAAAGGCGACAGATTATTGGTCAGGGCTAAATATACAGTAGAAAAAAATCGAGCACATAGAAACAATGTTGAAGCTAAATGAAACACCAGATACATTTGGCAAGAAGTAAAGGTCATGATGGCGATTAAACGATAAAAAAAAAAAAATAAAATAAAAAAAGGGGGAAAAAATCAGAATATTTCACAACATGAATCTGGACAACGAGGGAATGCATGTATGTATCATCAATCATCTGATGAACAGTCGCACAAAACAGAAGCTTGGAAAATGCATTCTTCAAATTTGCCATTGCTTTTCGTTCCTTTCCAACCACCCACTACTCTTAATATCCCCATTAATCTCACGTTTTGTTGACTGAAATACGGACACGTTTATCGAGCTGTCAGCATGCTGGCTGCAAAGGTGCGTCCACACAACAGGAATACATATCATAAACTACGACTAGAGACCATATCGCATACACAGTCACGAACACAGATGGAAGACAAGATAACACATCGACAAATGTTAGATATTTCAATGAAACTTGTGTTAGTTTGCCATCAAGTAGATTCGCTCTCATTCCGTTCGTGATTAGGGTTGTGATTCGATGGAAATTCGCCTGATAAACGAAAAAATAAAGACAGTCGTTGACGTGCTTATTAATATTATCACGATTAGTAGTGGTAATTGTAGGAGCAGTATTATAGGCAGCAGAGATATTAGCAGTAGTTGTAGAAGTAGGAGCAGCAGCAGCAAAACCTGTGGACTTTTTTTTCTGTGGCAACATATTTAAACAAGATATTTGCAAAATAAAGCAAAAAATATCAATATAAGAGGATCTATATATGATTTCTTTGTTTCCATTACCATCATATATAGCAAAGGACACCTGTTTCTCTGTATCATAGGAATAAATAGTATTATTTCCCCCGATATGACAATTTAACCATAGTTTAATGACGCGGTGTGACTGGCTAACCACCGCAGGATGGCAGCCAATTAAAGTGTACGAAAGAAGATGCCCACATTAAGTATAACTTTCTATGTGGTAATCTAGACGCTGTGGTCTCTTCTATGTTATTCTATATTATCTTCATACTGTGGTCTCTTCTTTGTTGTACTATAGTTGAATAGCGATTCTCCATCGGTAGCACAGCAGGTATACATACACCTGCACAGAACGAGCTAGAGCACATGTGGAGAGTTAAATCTCTCGTACATAAAAAAAAAAAAAAAAAAAAATTGCAAACGCAGGTGTTTCGGGCAAGTAATTTCGGAAGACCGGCTGTGACTGCTAATCATAAAATTCTATTGAAAATCTCAATCATAGGGAACAGGCAGAAAGCCATAAAAATTCAAACTGCATGTCTCATTTGCAATTATACAGTGATTAAAGGCTGGGGAAACGAGGAGGTTGTTCAGGTGATCAAGGTCTATATAAGTGATATAGGTTTTGCAGTTGATAACGACGTCATGAGTACTGAGATCACGGTATTACGGAAGCATGTTGGTTGAGATTATAGCTTGCTGGTTCGGTGGACGATTTGTTGCATGAATTGACGATATGGTAATAATATTATTAGTAACACCATTACTGTTATTATTATAATTGCTATTATTATCAATATTATTGTCATTGTCATTGTTATTATTGTTGTTGCTGTTATTATTATCGTTATTACTGCTTATCATTATCGTTATTATTATTGTTTATTAACATCGTTATTATTAGTATTTCCTTATTATGAAGAGGATTATCATCAATATCAGTAATATTGTCATTATCATTGTGATGTTATCATTATAATTACAAGTATCACTATTATCATTCTCTTGACTACCATCATCACCATCGTGAGTCACCATCGATACCATCCTCATCACCGTCACCACCTCCGTCACAACGAACCTAACCATCAACACCCCCATCATCGCCATCACCCTAACCGTTATCACTTAACGTCCCTATCCCTCCCTAGTCCTTTGTCATGGCTATGGCCTTCGTATCAATGTCGCAAGATTTAACGGACAATGACAACGCCGGATCCAGAGTCACTTCCCAACGTGACCGCGATTGCTCGGGAGAACCGCCAACCTATGCGATGTGCCTTAATTCGTTGCGCAGTTATGAGGGTTATAAACACGTTTACATGCAATGTAACTGTTATATGTAAATTGTAGAATGGCAACGTTAATTTACAGTAATGTAGTCCGACTAATTTGGTAATAAGTAATTTCAAATGATCGGTTGGTGGTTAGCCGCATATGTGAAAAGCCGTGGCCACACTTGCACCTGGTAATTGCAAATTGTTGCGCAACTAAAATTCTGCAACTTCCGCACCCGATTCCCGTGATTTCATGTTTTCCAAAAATGCCTGAAACCAGTAGTTGATGCGATTAAAGTTCTGCATCTTATCTGAGACAAAAAAAAAAAAAAAAAAAAAAAAAAAAAAAAACTATACGGATGTCATTACAAATATATGTAAATAAATCTTATAAATAAGCCTCCAGTCAGACTGGAAACTATAATTTCTTTTGGCATATCTGCTTTGTATATTTTATTATTATTATTATTTTACAATTTCAACATTGCAGTTGGATGTCGATTCTTTATGCTATAAAACACTTAATTGTATTAAAAGTTGTATTAAAAAAAAAAAATTATGTTCTTTATTCTTACAAAAAAACTGAACATTATAATAATTTATATTTGAGTCATACTTAATAGCTGGTTAATGTCACTGCACCAAGAACTGTATTTAGCATCAAACCACCGTAAACGCTAGGCATGTCGCACCGGCAAAGGCCAACAACTCTGTCAATGTATTCGGTCAAGATATTACCATATATATACAGATATAGATATAGATATATTATATATATATATGGAAATTCT
>NC_051420.1:2231752-2274236 GCF_015228065.2 Penaeus monodon
ACTTGCCAGCATTCGCCAAGCATGTGGCGGTAACACGAAATATTAAAAGTTATTACCACGCAATTTATTAAGTAAAAATCGGGAAGCTGATTAGATACGACTACTGAATCCTTAATTAGTAGATATTATTTTTTTAGTTTCATCCTGTGTTACCCTCAGAAAATATTTAAGAGATAAATCATTTGAGCTTTTTATCTCTTATCAAATTTTCGTTTCCCATTTTCAGACAATGTTGCTAATTTTACCTATTTACTTCTTATCTACTTTTTGCTTCCCATTGTCAAATATAAAGTGGGTCATTTCAACAAAATTTAAGTAACATTTCATACCGTCTTCAAAAGTCGGAATCGGAAACTTAGCGGAGCTTAGATCTCGACCGGGATTAGAAAAAACACTCCCTAATAGTTATCACATTTTAGGGCTGTAGTCAAGAATTGCCTTTCCATAGAGTGCCGGGAGCCCCACAGAATAAGTACCCTTACATGTCGGCTTACTTTTTGTCAGGCTTTTTGTCACGCCTCATGTTCTTGAATATGGCCCACAATCCCTTCTTTTTTTATTTCCAGGTGCTAAGAAGGTGAAGAATGTCCCCACGGACCTCGGCCTTTCCCACCACTACAGGATCTGTGAGTTTGGAGGATTCGACTGTCTCAAGCAACCAAATCAGGTATCGGTCGATGGCTTTGCAGTGCTCAGTGAGGCAGTGGTTTGGTAACGATGATAAGTTTGAAGAGAGATCTCGATGTATTATGGTAAATTATATGATGGCCATATTATGTTCAGCGGTGATACCAATTTATTTTCTTTTTTGTCTGTGGCAGGACGAGTCCTGACTAGTCACCTTTCCAGAACATGAGGAAGGGTCACGTCAGTGATGTAATTGATCTGTTGCTGCAGTATCCCCTTTTTTTTTCCTAATGCAGGTGGACCGAAAGGCACATGAGTGGCTCCTCCCCCTGGCAAAAAGAGTGGCATCCTCGTGCTCCAAAATTTTCCCTTCGCTCGGCAGGTGTCCTGCGGCTCCTCCACTCGGCTCCCCTTGGTGAAGATTTGCAGGACACTTCTTCAAACTCCACACACTCATTTGTACACGCTTTCGAGGCATCCTTTTGTACACTCCTCTGTACACTTGTCAACTTCCCACGTGTCACTGCTGGTTGACCTTAGTGTAGCTGGATCTTGTGATACAACCCCAGTGCCTGTAAATCCAGCGGGATTGCATCTGCGTAAAATACCTGTCTTCAAAAAACAATATCATTGTCTTGTGATAAGATAGTTAAAAAGCTTGCTTATAATAAAGCATATCAGCTTGATATCCTATACCGAGGCCGTGCGATAATGCGTTAGTCTTTAAGTACAACTCAGTGCCTTCTGTGGTAGTGCCTTCGAATATCATGTGATACATGATGAGAAAAGTTACATATAATATATGTGCTTCTGAGACATTTTATATTTTCCAGAAAGTCCTGCACATGATTGTGTGCATGCGAGATGAATACTGGCTTTTATGAGAGTATATGGATGTACATATTTATAGATTTACAGTTAATGTATGAATATATACATGTATGAGTATGTGCACACACACATATATAAATATATATATATATATATATATATATATATATATATATATATATATATACATATATATATATATATATATATATATATATATATATATATATATATATAATTATATATATATTATGTATATCATATACATACATATATGATATATATATCATATAATATATATATATATATACATATATATTATATGTATATATATATATATATGTATGAATATATACATGTATGAGTATGTGCACACACACATATATATATATAATATATATATATATATATATATATATATTTATGTATATCATATACATACATATATGATATATATATCCTATATATATATAATATATATATATATATATATTATGATATATATATATATGATATATATGTATATCAAATATAGAATATATATTTTATATTTATATAGTTATCTATTTATTTATTGATGCCTAGACATTGTATCTGCATAAACCATTACGTATTTTCTTTGTTATTTTGGTAGAGAGATCAGTGGCACAGATCCCATACTTTCATAGGTTACCATGTATGTTATGTATGTTCCCAAGAGCTCCGTGCTTCCTAAATCTCCGAATCTTATCATAGGAGCCCATGTTTAATACTAATTGTTAACGTGACCAGGTTTTTATTAAAAGAGAGAGAGAGAGAGAGAGAGAGAGAGAGAGAGATGAGCATGGCAACTAATGAAAGTTATTGAAATTTGTGATCCTGTATCTATTACCCCAAAGTCTAGTAGTGTTAAGCAGCTAATATGATAACTATTTTATCTACCACACCGTGATAATACTGTAATAAGGTTGAGGATTATTTACCTTTTATTTATATATTCTATTTTATTTATGTATTTATTTTTATTTATTTTATTTTATTTTTATTATATATATATATATATATATATATATATATATATATATATATATATATATATATATATATTTTTTTTTTTTTTTTTTTTTTTTTTTTTTTTTTTTTTTTTTTTTTTTTTTTTTTTTACACGTAAGGCATCTTTGGCCTCTTGAAAGTACTTCATCTCTTCACCGACGAACGATCTTCTACCCTTGGAGAATCACTCGAGCAGAGGGTAATCCTAAGCAGTCTGCGCTGACTCTCTTCTTCCATATCGTCGCGGCGGCTCGTCTGCCCACCGTGCCTTCTGTTTCCTTCAGTGCGCCAGTTGGTCCCTCCTGTGCACCAGCTGTTCCTCTCAGTATAGTGGCTGATCCCACCTACATACTGCCAACAGCATGCTGGCTGTTCCTTCCAGTATGTTAGCTGTTCCTTCCAGCATGTTAGCTGTTCCATCTAGCGTACCAGCTGCTCCTTCCAGCATACCAGCTATTTCCTCCAGTACACCAGCAGGTCTTTCCAGCGTGTCGGCTGTGCCCTCCAACTTACCGACTGTGCCCTCCAGTGTACCAGCTGTCCTCTCAAGTTTACCGGCTATTCCCTCCAGTGTACAAGCTGTTCTCTCTATTGTACCGGCTGTTCCCTCCAGCGTACCGGCTGTTCCCTCAAGCGTGCCTCTTGATGGAAGCAATTAGGTCCGCGTAAGTGTTCATGCCGTCCTGATCAGTACAATTTTTCAACGTGCTGGTATGTGGCAAGACTTTGTGATACTGTGGCGCCTATTCTCTGCGTTGGTCATATTTTTGATAAGAGAAAGAGTAAAAAAAGAAAAAAAAAAAAAAAAAAAAAAAAAGTGGACGTTTCAGGAAGCAGGTAAAAATGGTCGTAGGGATATTTTGAAAACTGAACGTCTGTATCAAGTTCTATATCTTAAATCTAACCAGGCAGCATGTAGACGTTTAAGAATGACAGTCACCAAGAGCTTACCTGGCAAAGTTCAGTACAATCAGCATTTAGTCTTATGTTCACTAAATCATAAATAACAACCATATATTGTTATACAAACTTCATTATTTTTCACAGACGTCAAGGTTGTAAGGGAAATGTTTGAGAAAAGGAATTGAATGTTATTTTATAAACAAGTGCTGTATCTACAAACACACATACATGCACGTACACAAGCACGCCCGCACGCACAAACACACACACACACACACACACACATACACACATGTACATACATACACACACACACACACACGTACATACATACATACACATGTACATATATATACAGAGGGGTCGAGAGAAATTAAATGTGCCAACGCAGGTCTAGTCTAGGACACTCACCCTTGCTTCGGTAAAGATTGAGGCGGGGTGTACCTGCTATACGCTTGAAACATATTCGTAATGCTTCAACAGATCGGAAACATTACATTCATGAAATGTTGTGACTAGAAACCGTTTCATCCACAAGGGGGTCGATGCATGAATGATATACAACCAGTACTAAAGCCATAACTCGAGATGCTGCACTGTTCACCGGAAATTTATTCATATTATTTGTTATCATTTAGCACATGAACTGGGCCAGCTTCATGTTGTGATTGATCTCTTCCAAAATCATCTCGTAATAAGGTTGCTCAATAATGATAATAATGATAATGATGGAAATTATAATAATGATAATGATGGAAATTATAATAATGATAATGGTAATAACAACAACAATAAAGACTGTGGTAATGATGATGACACGACAGTAATATTACATGTTTTTATATTTTTCAGCGTAATAATGGGCTACCTCCCGAGACCAAGTGGGCTCCGGGACAATGCGGGGGGCATAATTATATACATACATACATATATGTATATATGTAAATATATATATATATATATATATATATATATATATATATACACACACACACACACACACACACACACACACACACACACACACACACACACACACACACACACACACACACACACACACACACACACACACATATACATACACACACACACACACACACACACACACACACACACACACACACACACACACACACATTATATATACATACACATACACGTGTATATAATTATAAATATATACTTATATATGTGTATGAATACGTATGTGTATGAATACACATTTGTAGTGAGTAGAGAGAAAGTGTGTGTTTCAATACATAAAGTTTGAACGAAGATGCTTAACAATGGCATTTCAGGGATTTTTGTGCCTTATACTGAAGTTCACTGTTTTGGTTATCATAAAATTATTACAGACGTGTTTGCATTTCCTTAACCTGTGAAGATCCCACTGCATTCTGGAATATTTAGTGGTTTAATTAATACCGTTATCTTGGTTGGCGTCACCAAGCCAAGAATGGAGGGGGAGGCGGGGGGCAGAGTAAAATAAAAAAATAATAATAATAATGATTATGAGCTGATAAATGCAAAATGAGGAAATAAGTGAAATAATGATACTGACTGTAACAATGACGATAATGATTATAATAATAATATTGATGATAAACATGTTACTAATGATAAAAATAATAGGTAAAATATTTTTAAAATGAGCATTGAAATCTTTACGATTACGTAAAGAAGGGTAATTCAAAATGCTCATTGTTAATTGCTTGTTTTACGAATCATGAAACACAAATGCGATTTTTTTTTCTTTTATAATGTTAATACTAAACGGAAACTTATACAAATAATTTACATAAGTAGACATGCGGATAAAACTAAACACGCTTTCGTATGAAGTTTGAATTCACTCTTGACGCAACCGCATGTAGAACACATCTTTCTTTTTCATTTTTTTCCGAATTGTAAATATTGATTGATTTCTTTCCTCTGTTGCCATCTTTCGCTCTTTCTTTAATGTCCAAAAGTGCAGAACAGCAATTAATAAACTGGCTGCAAGACCATATGTAAAAATAAAGTACTTTGGGTTAAATCTTTACTCGTATATTATTTTCCTTAATTATCGTGAAATTAAAACTGGCCTAAGAAAATATATATTAATGAACAGGGAAGTCGGTTTCATTTCGAATTTATTCACTCCTTCAATCGTTACTTTTTATCACACTGTAAATGTTTTGTATTTGTTTATAAGATAAGTGACGTTAAAAAGGAAGTTAATTAACTTTTCTTTGTGAACTTTATTTTACAGTTAATAAATTGGCTACAAGACTATATGTAAAAATAAAATACTTTGGGTATGGGTTAAT
The DNA here is from genome assembly GCF_015228065.2 of Penaeus monodon. Taxonomy (NCBI): domain Eukaryota; kingdom Metazoa; phylum Arthropoda; class Malacostraca; order Decapoda; family Penaeidae; genus Penaeus; species Penaeus monodon. The sequence goes on from NC_051420.1 coordinate 2,237,458, forward strand.
GTTTTTTATTATCATTTCCGTTAATTACATTGAAATTAAAATTATCCAAAGAAAATATATATTAATAAATGAGGAAGTCGCTTTTATCTGTAACTTTTTCACTTCCACACCAATTATAATTTATCATTATTTTTTTTTTTTCTTCTTTTTTTTTTTTTTTATTATTATTATTATTATTATTATTATTATTATTATTATTATTATTATTATTATTATTATTATTATTATTATTATTATTATTACACTATATATTTTTCATAATTGTTTACAAGATAACTGAGGTTAATGAGGACGTAAAGCTACGAATAGACCTTCAAACACTAATTCTCTGTGGCAAAAGTGAATGAAATTCAAATGGTATATAATGCACAACCGCTAAAATTTCTTAACAAAGACCTTTCCCATGACCACAAAAAAAGAAAATATCTCTGGAATAAAATGGCTGAAATATCAGAAAAAAGGATATCCGTTTACATGAGTCACCACTCGTCTTACAAGGTCACTAGATTTTCTATTATAAAATTCCTTTATCACATGTACAGAGAAAACAATTATTATTATTAACATTAGGGACTCAGACTTTCTAACTCAATATTTTGCCTCTTCGCACATTTCAAGATGAAAGCATAACACATTTGTCCTTGTATAAGTCAGGTAAAAAGTGGCATTACACTTTCCACCCAAATTCGTTTTCACCTTATCTCACATACTAGTCAACTTAATATCGTTTATATTCCACCATTCTAGACGATAGATTAGTAAGGAATAAAGCGAAAACACAAGTAGAATTACAGCATGAGTAAATTATCTATAGAAATAATCATAAACACTATAAATGTTAACTATAATACTACTGGGATTCGAAACAATGCCTTGAATTTTATCTAGCTCGAATACCTTATTGATTTTATGTATGTTCAGCCCTAATATAGACAGACAAGCGTCGCAACCAACGAGCAGCTAGCTAAAGAGAACACAATTATTATTATTAACATTGAGACTCGGACTCAATATTTTGCCTCTTCGCACATTTTAAGATGAAAGTACAGTACAGTTGGTCTTGCATCAGTTAGGTAAAAAGTGGCATTACAATTTCCAACCAAACTCGTTGTCACCTCATTTCTTATACTGGTCAACATAATATCGTTTATTCTCCACCATTCCAGATGGTAGATTAGTAAGGAATAAAGCGAACGCAAATGTACAAGTAGAATTATCTAGAGAAATAATAATAAACAGTATAAATGTTAACTCTAATACTGCTGGGATTCGAACCACTGCCTTGAATTTTATCTAGCTCGAATACCTTATTGATTTTATGCGTGTTCAGCCCTAATATAGACAAACCAGTTCTCGCGACCAGCTATCAGCTAGCTAAAAAAAAAACACACAATTATCATTATTAACACACAGACTTTCAAGCTCTTTACACATTTCAAGATGAAAGTATAACACATTTAGCCTTGTATCAGTCAGGTAAAAAGTGGCATTACACTTTCCAACCAATTTGTAGTCACCTCATTTCTTATACTGGTCAATTTAATATCAATTTACTATAGAGACCCAAGATCGCGACCAACGAGCAGCTAACAATTGTTTTTCAAAATGGAATCTTCTCAAACAAAGATGACAATGTTACAAGTGCCTTTGCCACATACCAAGTCGAAAATCATTAGGTCGTGGAAGAAGTGGAACCTCGCTTCCCGTTTGCAATATGATGGATTAAAGCAATATAGAAAATCTGCAAAAGATATTGATATGTGGCGAAAATGGGTGGTAAACTCGAACAATTAATATACTGTAAGGATTAATTTTTTACATCTAGGTAATTAATTCGTATTTTTTGTAATCGACAATAGCTTATTTACTTTTGTATTATTCACCCATTCATTTATTTATAATTCTTTAATAACTGAGGTTAACAAGGACGTTGGTACGATTTCATCTTCAAACCATAATTCTCTGTGGCAAAAGTGAATAGTGTAGACCAAGAAAATTCAAGTAGCATGTAATGCACAGCTGCTCAATTTCTCAATAAAGACCATTCCCAGGACTACGAATAAAACAATGTCTGAATTCAATAGATAAAGAAAGGTTGGAAAAAAGAAGAGCTGTTTAGATTAGTAACTCTGGTCTTGCAAAGTCATTAAATTTTCTATTACAAAATTACTTTATCACAAAGACAGAACGCAATCATTATTAAAATTAGGGACTTGGAAAATGTAATATAGACTCTACATTTTATATTAGGTAACTCTTATAGTCTTACATTTTACCTAATATCCGTATTCACCATTAGTCATTCAAGAAAAAAAGCGTTTTAAAATTGCTTCTCAAAATAGAGTCTGGTAAATATTAAAAGAAATAATAAATATATATTAGTAAGTAATACAGCAGTTGCAAGTGCACAAGTAGATTATATATGAAATAACCATAAACAGTATAAATGTTAACTATAATACCGCTGGGATTCGAACCAGTGCCTTGAATTTTATCTAGCTTGAATACCTTATTGGTTTTATGCATGTTCAGCCCTAATATAGACAGACAAGCGATCGCAACCAACGAGCAGCTACCTAAAGAGAACACTATTATTATTAACATAGAGACTCAGAGACTTTCTAACTCAATATTTTGCCTCTTCGCACATTTAAAGATGAAAGTATAATGCAGTTAGTCTTGTATCAGTTAGGTAAAAAGTGGCATTACACTTTCCACCCAAATTCGTTTTCACTTCATTTCATATACTAGTCAACTTAATATCGTTTATTCTCCACCATTCCAGATGGTAGATTAGTATGGAATAAAGTGAACGTGAATGCACAAGTAGAATTACAACACAAGTAAATTATCTAGAGAAGTTATCACAAACAGTATAAATGTTAATTATAATACTGCTGGGATTCGAACCATTGCCTTGAATTTTATCTAGCTCGAATACATTATTGGTTTTGTACACATTCAGCTTTACTACAGAGAGACACGAGATCGCGACGAACGATCAGTTAATAATTCTTTTTCAAAATGAAATCTTCTCAAACAAAGATGACAATGTTACAAGTGCCTTTGCCACATTCCAAGTCGAAAATCATTAGGTCATGGAAGAAGTGGAACCTCGCTTCCCGTTTGCAATATGATGGATTAAAGCAATATAAAAAATCTGCAAAAGATATTGATATGTGGCGAAAATGGGTGGTAAACTCGAATAATTAACATACAATAAGGATTAATTCTTTACATTTAGTTAATTAATTCGTATTTTTGTAATCGATATTAGTTTATTTACTTTTGAATTATTCACCCATTCATTTATTTATAATTCTTTAATAACTGAAGTTAACAAGGACGTTGGTACGATTTCATCTTCAAACCATAATTCGCTGTGGCAAAAGTGAATAGTGAAGGCCAAGAAAATTCAAGTAGCATGTAATGCACAGCTGCTCAGTTTCTGAATAAAGACTATTCCTAGAACTACGAATGAAATAATGTCTGAATTAAATAGATTTAAAAATTATATATATATATAGATATAGATATAGATAGATAGAAAAAAGAAGACCTGTTTACATAGTAACTCTGGTCTTGCAAAGCATAAGATTTTCTATTACAAAATTACTTCATCAGAAATAGAATATAATCATTATTAAAATTAGGGACTTGGAAAATTTAATATAAACCATCAAAATTTTATATTAGGCAACTCTTTCAGTCTTACAATTTACATGATATCTGTATTCACCATTAGTCATTCAAGATAAAAGGCGTTATAGTTACCATTAACTGAAAAAATAAATATATGTTAGTAAGTAATACAGTGAAGGCAAATGTACAAGTAGAGTATCTATGAAATAACCATAAACAGTATAAATGTTAACTCTAATACTGCTGGGATTCGAACCAATGCCTTCAATTTTATCTAGCTCGAATACCTTATTGGTTTTATGCATGTTCAGTCCTAATATAGACAACGAGCATCTAGCTAAAAAAAAAAAAAAAAAAAAAAAAAAAAAAAAAAAAAAAAAAAAAAAAAAAATATTATCAACATAGAGACTTACTTAATATTTTGTCTCTTCGCACATTTTAAGATGAAATTTTAACACATCTGGTCTTGTATCAGTTAGGTAAAAAGTGGCTTTACACTTTCCAACCAATTTGTAGTCACCTCATTTCATATTCTGGTCAACATAATATGGTTTATTCTCCACCATTCCAGATGGTAAATTATTAAGGAATAAAGAGAACGCAAATGCACAAGTAGAATTACAGCATAAGTAAATTATCTATAGAAATAATCATAAACAGTATAAATGTTAACTATAATACTGCTGGGATTCGAACCATTGCCTTGAATTTTATCTAGCTCGAATACTTTATTGATTTTATGTGTGTTCAGCCCTAATATAGACAGACCAGTGCTCGCGACCAGAGATCAGCTAGCTAAAAAGAACACAATTGTTATTATTAACATGATTACCAATTGTAGTCCCCCATTTCTTATACTGGTCAACTTAATATCGTTTATTCTCCCCCATTCTAAATGGTAGATTAGTTTGAAATAAAACGAATGCAAATGCACAAGTAGAATTACAACATAAGTAAATTATCTAGAGAAATTAACATAAACAGTACAAATGTTAATTATAATACTGCTGGGACTTGAACCAATGCCTTGAATTTTATCTAGCTTGCATACCTTATTGGTTTTATGCTGTTCAGCCCTATATAGACAGACAAGCGATCGCGACCAACGAGCAGCTAGCTGAAAAGAACACAATTATTATTATTAACATGATTACCAATTTGTAGTTACCTCCTTTCTTATACTGGTCAACTTAATATTGTTTATTCTCCACCATTCTAAATGGTAGATTAGTTTGGAATAAAACGAATGCATATGCACAAGTAGAATTACAACATAAGTAAATTATCTAGAGAAATTATCATAAACAATATAAATGTTAATTATAATACTGCTGAGATTCGAACCACTGCCTTGAATTTTATCTAGTTCGAATACCCTATTGGTTTTGTGCATGTTCAGCCTTACTATAGAGACCCAAGATCGCGACCAACGAGCACCTAACAATTGTTTTCAAAATGGAATCTTCTCAAACAAAGATGATAATGTTACAAGTGCCTTTGCCACATACCAAGTCGAAAATCATTAGGTCGTGGAAGAAGTGGAACCTCACTTCCCGTTTGCAATATGATGGATTAAAGCAATATAGAAAATCTGCAAAAGATATTGCTATGTGGCAAAAATGGGTGGTAAACTCGAACAGTTAATATACTGTAAGGATTAATTTTTTAAAATATTGTTAATTCGTATTTTTTGTAATCGATATTAGTCTATTTACTTTTGTATTATCCAGTCCTTCATTTACTCGTAATTCTTTAATAACTGAGGTTAACAAAGATGGTAATGGTACGAATTTAGAGCCTGACTGGAGAAGAGGTGAACAATCTGAACACTAAATGGAAACTTATACAAATCATTTAGATAATAAAAAAATAATTTAGATAATCATAAAAACAATTCATAATATACAAGATAATTGAAGTTAATGAAGACGTTAATGCTACGAAGGCATCGTCAAGCACTAATTCTCTGTGGAAAAGTTAATAAAATTCAAATAGTATATAATGCACAAAATCCAAAATTTCTTAATAAAGACCTTCCCCACTACCACAGAAAATATCCCTGGAATAAAATGGCTGAAATGTCAGAAAAAAAATGAATATCCGTTTACACTAGTCACCACTTGTCTTACACGGTCACTAGATTTTCTATTACAAGATTACCTTATCACATGTACAGAGAAAACAATTATTATTATTGACAATAGGGACTCAAGACTTTCTAACCCAACATTTTGCCTTTTCAAACATTTTAATGTGAAAGTATAACACATTTGGTCTTGTATCAGTCAGGTAAAAAGTGGCATTACACTTCCCAACTAAATTCATTTTCACCTCATCTCAAATACTGGTCAGCTTAATATCGTTTTTTCTCCACCATTCCAGATGGTAGATTAGTATGGAATAAAGCGAACGCGAATGCACAAGTAGAATTACAGCACAAGTAAATTATCTATAGAAATAATCATAAACAGTATAAATGTTAACTATAATACTGTTGGGATTCGAACTACTGCCTTGAATTTTCTCTAGCTCACATACCTTATTGATTTTATGCGTGTTCAGCCCTATATAGACAGACCAGCGATCGCGACCAACGAGCAGCTAGCTAAAGAGAACGCAATTATTATTGTTAACATTAACAACTCATAGACTATCCAACTCAATGTTTTGGCATTTAACACATCTTAAGATGAAAGCATAACACATTTGGTCTTTTAACAAGCAACTAGCTAAAAAAAGAACACAATTACACTTTCCAACCAAATTCGTTGTCACCTCATTTCTTATACTTTTCAACTTAATATCGTTTATTCTCCACCATTCTAAATGATGGATTAGTATGGAATAAAACGAATGCAAATACACAAGTAGAATTATAACAAAGGTAAATTATCTAGAGAAATTATCATAAACAGTATAAATGTTAATTATAATACTGCTGGGATTCGAACCATTGCCTTGAATTTTAAACAGTTCGAATACCCTATTGGTTTTGTGTATGTTCAGCCTTACTATAGAGACCCAAGATCGCGACCAACGAGCACCTAACAATTGTTTTCAAAATGGAATCTTCTCAAACAAAGTTACAAGTGCCTTTGCCACATACCAAGTCGAAAATCATTAGGTCGTGGAAGAAGTGGAACCTCACTTCCCGTTTGCAATGTAATGGATTAAAGCAATATAGGAAATCTACAAAATATATTGAAATGTGGCGAAAATGGGTGGTAAACTCGAACAATTAACATACTGTAAGGATTAATTTTTTACATTTAGTTAATTAATTCGTATGTTTGTAATCGTTATTAGTTTATATACTTTTGTATTATTCACCCATTCATTTATTTATAATTCTTTAATAACTGAGGTTAACAAGGACGTTGGTACGATTTCATCTTCAAACCATAATTCTTTGTGGCAAAAGTGAATAATGAAGGCTAAGAAAATTCAAGTAGCATGTAATGCACAGCTGCTCAGTTTCTGAATAAAGACTATTCCTAGAACTACGAATAAAATAATGTCTGAATTAAATAGATTTAAAAATTATATATACATATATATATATATATATATATATATATATATATAGAGAGAGAGAGAGAGAGAGAGAGAGAGAGAGAGAGAGAGAGAGAGAGAGAGAGAAAGAAGAGCTGTTTACATTAGTAACTCTGGTCTTGCAAAGTCATTAGATTTTCTATTACAAAATTACTTTATCACAGAGATAGAAAGCAGTCATTATTAAAATTAGGGACTCGGAAAACGTAATATAAATAATCAAAATTTTATATTAGGCAATTCTTTTAGTCTTACAATTTACATGATAATTGTATTCACCATTAGTCATTCAAGATAAAAGGCGTTATAGTTACCATTAACTGAAAAAATAAATATATGTTAGTAAGTAATACAGCGACTGCAAATGCACAAGTAGATTATTTATGCAGTAACCATAAACAGTATAAATGTTGCTGGGATTCGAACCAATGACTTGAATTTTATCTAGCTCGAATACCTTATTGGTTTTATGCATGTTCAGCCCTAATATAGACAAGCGGTCGCAACCAACGAGCAGCTAGCTAAAAAATAGAACACAATTACTATTATTATTAACATAGAGACTTTCTAACTTAATATTTTGCCTCTTCGCACATTTGAACATGAAAGTATAACACATTGGTCTTGTATCAGTTAGGTAAAAAGTGGCATTACACTTTCCAACCAATTTGTAGTCACCTCGTTTCTTATACTGGTCAACATAATATCGTTTGTTCTCTACCATTCCAGATGGTAAATTTGTAAGGAATAAAGTGAACACAAATGTACAAGTAGAATTACAACATAAGTATATTATCTAGAGAAATTACCATAAACAGTATAAATGTTCATTATAATACTGCTGGGATTCGAACCGATGCCTTGAATTTTAAATAGTTTGAATACCCTATTGGTTTTGTGCATGTTCAGCCTTACTATAGAGACCCAAGATCGCGACCAACGAGCACCTAACAATTGTTTTCAAAATGGAATCTTCTCAAACAAAGATCATAATGTTACAAGTGCCTTTGCCACATACCAAGTCAAAAATCATTAGGTCGTGGAAAAAGTGGAACCTCACTTCCCGTTTGCAATATGATGGATTAAACCAATATAGAAAATCTGCAAAAGATATTGCTATGTGGCAAAAATGGGTGGTAAACTCGAACAGTTAATATACTGTAAGGATTAATTTTTTAAATTTTGTTAATTCGTACTTTTTGTAATCGATACTAGTCTATTTACTTTTGTATTATCCATTCCTCCATTTATTTGTAATTCTTTAATAACTAAGGTTAACAAGGATGCTAATGGTACGAATTCATTTTCAAACCGTAATTTTCTGTGGCATAAGTGAATTCGAACCATTGCCTAGAATTTTATCTGGTTCGAATACCTTATTGGTTTTATGCGTGTTCAGCCCTATATAGACAAACCAGCGCTCGCGACCAACGAGCAGCTAGTTAAAGACTGCACTTTAAAAAAGAATGTTACAATTATCTGTGCCACATACCAAGTCGATAACTACTTAGTCGTGGAAGAAGTGGAACCTTGCTTCCCGTTTGCAATGTAATGAATTAAAACAACATAGAGAATCTGCAAAGGATATTGCTTTGTGGCGAAAATGGGTGGCAAACTCGCAGAATCAATAAACTGCAATTATTATTTTTTATAAGAAAGTAGATTAAATGGTATTCTCTTATTATAATCGATATTAATTTATGTTCCTCTGTATTATTACTTATTCATTTATCTATACATTTTAATTTACTCTAGAGATCTGTTATTATTATAAAGTGTCTCGCTAACCCTCAGAAATGGTTTCATCAGCCCCACATTATAATTACCCCAAGTTTCAGTATCGTTGTTCCAACCAAACTCTGAAGCAAACGTAGGTTTCTGGCTGAAATCAAAATGGGAAAAAACACTGATTTAGCATGATTTCTCTAGAATCATTTTTAGAGCCTGACTGGAGAAGAGATGGACAATCTTAACACTAAATGGAAACTTATACAAATAATTCAGATAATCACAAAACCAAAACCGCTTTCATATGAAGCCTGGATTCGCTGCTATCGTAGGAAGTGCATAAGAACTTTTCATTATTGAACTTTCTTTAACAGTTAATTAGCTACTAGACAATATGTAAAAATAGAATACTTTGGGCATGGGTTAAATGTTCGTCATTTCATTTCTGTTAATTACCTTGATATTAAAATTAGCCAATTTGTAACTTTTTTTCACTCCCTCACCAATTAATATTATTTCTATTATACTTTGATTTTTTTTTCATAATTGTTTACTAGATAACTGAGGTTAATAATGCTACAAATGCAGCTTCAAACACAAATTCTCTGTGGCAGAAGTTAATAAAATTCAAATAGTATATAATGCACAACAGCTATAATTTCTTAATAAAGACCTTTCGCACAACCACAGAAAATATCTCTGGAATAAAATGGCTGAAATATCAGAAAAAAGGATATCCGTTTACATTAGTCACCACTCGTTTTACAAGGTCACTAGATTTTCTATTACAAAATTCCTTTATCACATACACAATTATTATTGACATTAGGAACTCAGACTTTCTAACTCAATATTTTGCCTTTTCGAATATTTTAAGATGAAAGTATAACACATTTGGTTTTGTATTAGTGAGGTAATAAGTGGCATTACACTTTCCACCCAAAGTCGTTTTCACCTCATTTCATATACTGATCAACTTATTATCGTTTATTCTCCACCATTCCGGATGGTAGCTTAGTAAGTAATACAGTGATTACAAATGCACAAGTTGAATGACAACATAAATAAATTATCCATAGGAATAATCATAAACAGTATAAATGTTAACTATAATACCATTGGGATTCGAACTAATGTCTTGAAATTTATCTAGCTCAAATACCTTATTGGTTTTATGCACGTTCAGCCTTACTATAGAGACCTAAGTTCGCAACCAACGAGCAGCTACCTAACAATTCTTTTTTCAAAATGGAATCTTCTCAAACAAAGATGATAATGTTACAAGTGCCTTTGCCACATACCAAGTCGAAAATCATTAGGTCGTGGAAGAAGTGGAACCTCGCTTCCCGTTTGCAATGCAATGGATTAAAGCAATATAGAAAATCTGCAAAGGATATTGCTTTGTTGCAAAAATGGGTGGTAAAACTCAAAACAATTAATATACTGTAAGGATTATTTTTTTACATTTAGTTAATTAAGTCATCTTTTTGTAATCGATGTAATAATAGAAATTATCAAAAATTTATATTAGGCAAATCATTCAACTGCATTCACCATTAGTCATTCAAGAGAAAAAGGCGTTTTAGTTACCATTAACTGGAAAAATAAATGTATGTTAGTAATACAGTGACTGCAAATGCACAAGTACATTATCTATGAAATAACCATAAACAGTCTAAATGCTAACTATAATACTGCTGGGATTCGAACCAATGCCTTGAATTTTATCTAGCTCGAATACCTTATTGGTTATATGTATGTTCAGCCCTAATATAGACAGACGAACGGTCGCAACCAACGAGCAGCTAGCTAAAAAGAACACAATTATTACTATTAATATAAAGACTCAGAGACTTTCTAATATAATATTTTGCCTCTTCACACATTTTAAGATGAAAGTATAACACATTTGGTCTTGTATCAGTTAGCTAATATCGTTTTTTCTTCACCATTCCAGATCGTAGATTAGTTTGGAATAAAGCGAACGCGAATACACAAGTAGATTTACAACACAAGTAAATCACCTATAGAAATAACCATAAACATTATAAATGTTAACTATAATACTGCTGGGATTCGAACCATTGCCTTCAGTTTTATCTAGCTCGCATATCTTATTGATTTTATGCGTGTTCAGCTCTATATAGACAGACCAACAATCGAGACCAACGAGCAGCTAGCTAAAGAGAACGCAATTATTATTGTTAACATTAGGGACTCGTAGACTATCTAACTCAATGTTTTACCATTTAGCACATTTTAAGATGAAAGTATAACATATTTGATCTTTTTATCAGTCAGGTAAAAAGTGTCATTACACTTTCCAACCAAATTCGTTGTCACCTCATTTCTTATACTTAATATGGTTTATTCTCCACCATTCCAGATGGTAGATTAGTAAGGAATACAGCGAATGCGAATGCACAAGTAGAATTACAGCATAAGTAAATTATCTATAGAAATTATCATACATACATAAAGGTTAATTATAAAACCGTTGGGATTCAAACCATTGCCTTGAATTTTATCCAGTTCGAATACTCTATTGGTTTTATGTACATTCAGCCTTACTTTAAAGAGACCCGAGATCGCGACCAACGAGCAGCTACCTAACAATTCTTTATCAAAATGGAATCTTCTCAAACAAAGATCATAATGTTACAAGTGCCTTTGGCCACATACCAAGTCGAAAATCATTAGGTCGTGGAAGAAGTGGAACCTCGCTTCCCGTTTGCAATGTAATGGATTAAAGCAATATAGAAAATCTGCAAAAGATATTGTTTTGTGGCGAAAATGGAGGGTAAACTCGAACAATTAATTTACTGTAAGGATTAATTTTTAAAATTTAGTTAATTCGTATTTTTTGTAATTGATATTAGTTTATTTACTTTTGTATTATTCACCCATTCATTTATTTATAATTCTTTAATAACTGAGGTTAACAAGGACGTTGGTACGATTTCATCTTCAAACCATAATTCTCTGTGGCAAAAGTGAATAGTGTAGACCAAGAAAATTCAAGTAACATGTAATGCACATCTGCTCAATTTCTCCATAAAGACCATTCCTAGAACTACGAATAAAACAATGTCTGAATTCAATAGATAAAGAAAGGTTGGAAAAAAAGAAGAGCTGTTTACTCTGGTCATGCAAAGTCATTAAATTTTCTATTACAAAAGATGGAACGCAATCATTATTAAAATTAGGGACTTGGAAAATGTAATATAGACTCTACATTTTATATTAGGTAACTCTTATAGTCTTACATTTTACCTAATATCCGTATTCACCATCAGTCATTCAAGAAAAAGGGCGTTTTAAAATTGCTTCTCAAACATAGGTTAACATTAACTGAAAGAATGAATATATATTAGTAAGTAATACAGCGACTGCAAGTGCACAAATAGATTATCTATGAAATAACCATAAACAGTATAAATGTTAACTATAATACCGCTGGGATTCGAATCAGTGCCTTGAATTTTATCTAGCTCGAATACCTTATTGGTTTTATGTATGTTCAGCCCTAATATAGACAGACAAGCGATCGCAACCAACGAGCAGCTACCTAAAGAGAACACTATTATTATTATTAACATAGAGACTCAGAGACTTTCTTATACTTAATATAGTTTATTCTCCACCATTCCAGATGGTAGATTAGTAAGGAATACAGCGAATGCGAATGCACAAGTAGAATTACAGCATAAGTAAATTATCTATAGAAATTATCATACATAAATAAACGTTAATTATAAAACCGTTGGGATTCGAACCATTGCCTTGAATTTTATCTAGCTCGAATATTATTGGTTTTGTGCACATTCAGCTTTACTACAGAGAGACACGAGATCGCGACCAACGAGCAGTTAATAATTCTTTTTCAAAATGAAATCTCAAACAAAGATGACAATGTTGCTAGTGCCTTTGCCACATTCCAAGTCAAAAATCATTAGGTCGTGGAAGAAGTGGAACCTCGCTTCCCATTTGCAATATGATGGATTAAAGCAATATAAAAAATCTGCAAAAGATATTGATATGTGGCGAAAATGGGTGGTAAACTCGAATAATTAACATACAATAAGGATTAATTCTTTACATTTAGTTAATTAATTCGTATTTTTGTAATCGATATTAGTTTATTTACTTTTGAATTATTCACCCATTCATTTATTTATAATTCTTTAATAACTGAGGTTAACAAGGACGTTGGTACGATTTCATCTTCAAACCATAATTCGCTGTGGCAAAAGTGAATAGTGAAGGCCAAGAAAATTCAAGTAGCATGTAAGGCACAGCTGCTCAGTTTCTGAATAAAGACTATTCCTAGAACTACGAATGAAATAATGTCTGAATTAAATAGATTTAGAAATTATATATATATACATATATATAGATAGATAGATAGAAAAAAGAAGACCTGTTTACATAGTAACTATGGTCTTGCAAAGCATAAGATTTTCTATTACAAAATTACTTTATCAGAAATAGAATGCAATCATTATTAGAATTAGGGACTTGGAAAATTTAATATAAACCATCAAAAATTTATATTAGGCAACTCTTTCAGTCTTACAATTTACATGATATCTGTATTCACCATTAGTCATTCAAGATAAAAGTCGTTATAGTTACCATTAACTGAAAAAATAAATATATGTTAGTAAGTAATACAGTGAAGGCAAATGTACAAGTAGAGTATCTATGAAATAACCATAAACAGTATAAATGTTAACTCTAATACTGCTGGGATTCGAACCAATGCCTTGAATTTTATCTAGCTCGAATACCTTATTGGTTTTATGCATGTTCAGTCCTAATATAGACAACGAGCAGCTAGCTAAAAAAAAAAAAAAAAAAAAAAAAAAAAAAAAAAAAAAAACACAATTATTATTATCAACATAGAGACTTTCTTAATATTTTGTCTCTTCGCACATTTTAAGATGAAATTTTAACACATCTGGTCTTGTATCAGTTAGGTAAAAAGTGGCATTACACTTTCCAACCAATTTGTAGTCACCTCATTTCATATTCTGGTCAACATAATATGGTTCATTCTCCACCATTCCAGATGGTAAATTAGTAAGGAATAAAGAGAACGCAAATGCACAAGTAGAATTACAGCATAAGTAAATTATCTATAGAAATAATCATAAACAGTATAAATGTTAACTATAATACTGCTGGGATTCGAACCATTGCCTTGAATTTTATCTAGCTCGAATACTTTATTGATTTTATGTGTGTTCAGCCCTAATATAGACAGACTAGTGCTCGCGACCAGAGATCAGCTAGCTAAAAAGAATACAATTGTTATTATTAACATGATTACCAATTGTAGTCCCCCATTTCTTATACTGGTCAACTTAATATCGTTTATTCTCCCCCATTCTAAATGGTAGATTAGTTTGGAATAAAACGAATGCAAATGCACAAGTAGAATTACAACATAAGTAAATTATCTAGAGAAATTAACATAAACAGTACAAATGTTAATTATAACACTGCTGAGATTCGAACCACTGCCTTGAATTTTATCTAGTTCGAATACCCTATTGGTTTTACACAAGTTCAGCCTTACTATAGGAACCCAAGATCGCAACCAACGAGCAGTTAACAATTGTTTTCAAAATGCAATCTTCTCAAAGAAAGATGATAATGTTACAAGTGCCTTTGCCACATACCAAGTCGAAAATCATTAGGTCGTGGAAGAAGTGGAACATCACTTACCGTTTGCAATATGATGGATTACAGCAATATAGAAAATCTGCAAAAGATATTGATATGTGGCGAAAATGGGTGGTAAACTCGAACAGTTAATATACTGCAAGGATTTTTTTTTTTTTTTTTTTTTTTTAGTTAATATGTACTTTTTGTAATCGATACTAGTCTATTTACTTTTGTATTATCCATTCCTTCGTTTATTTGTAATTCTTTAATAACTTGAGGTTAACAAGGATGCTAATGGTACGAATTTAGAGCCTGACTGGAGAAGAGGTGAACAATCTAAACGCTAAATGGAAACTTATACAAATCATTTAGATAATAAAAAAAATAATTTAGATAATCATAAAAACAATTCATAATTGTTTACAAGATTGGTTACAAGTTAATGAAGACGTTAATGCTACGAAGGCATCGTCAAGCACTAATTCTCTGTGGCAAAAGTTAATAAAATCCAAATAGTATATAATGCACAACAGCCAAAATTTCTTAATAAAGACCTTTCCCACTACCACAGAAAATATCTCTGGAATAAAATGGCTGAAATGTCAGAAAAAAATGAATATCCGTTTACGTTAGTCACCACTTGTCTTACACGGTCACTAGATTTTCTATTACAAAATTACCTTATCACATGTACAGAGAAAACAATTATTATTATTGAAATTAGGGACTCAAGGCTTTCTAACCCAACATTTTGCCTTTTCAAACATTTTAAGGTGAAAGTATAACACATTTGGTCTTGTATCAGTCAGGTAAAAAGTGGCATTACACTTTCCAACTAAATTCGTTTTCACCTCATCTCAAATACTGGTCAGCTTAATATCGTTTTTTCTCCACCATTCCAGATGGTAGATTAGTATGGAATAAAGCGAACGCGAATGCACAAGAAGAATTACAGCACAAGTAAATTATCTATAGAAATAATCATAAACAGTATAAATGTTAACTATAATACTGTTGGGATTCGAACTACTGCCTTGAATTTTCTCTAGCTCGCATACCTTATTGATTTTATGCGTGTTCAGCCCCATATAGACAGACCAGCGATCGCGACCAACGAACAGCTAGCTAAAGAGAACGCAATTATTATTGTTAACATTAAGAACTCATAGACTATCCAACTCAATGTTTTGCCATTTAACACATTTTAAGATGAAAGCATAACACATTTGGCCTTTTAACATGCAACTAGCTAAAAAAAAAAAAAAAAAAAAAAAAAAAAAAAATTAACCCCAACCAAATTCGTTGTCACCTCATTTCTTATAATGTTCAACTTACTTAATATCGTTTATTCTCCACCATTCCAGATGGTAGATTAGTATGGAATAAAACGAATGCAAATGCACAAGTAGAATTATAACATAAGTAAATTATCTAGAGAAATTATCATAAACATTATAAATGTTCATTATAATACTGCTGGGATTCGAACCAATGCCTTGAATTTTAAATAGTTCGAATACCCTATTGGTTTTGTGCATGTTCAGCCTTACTATAGAGACCCAAGATCGCGACCAACGAGCAGCTAACAATTGTTTTCAAAATGGAATCTTTTCAAACAAAGTTACAAGAGCCTTTGCCATATACCAAGTCGAAAATCATTAGGTCGTGGAAGAAGTGGAACCTCATTTCCCGTTTGCAATGTAATGTATTAAAGCAATATAGGAAATCTACAAAAGATATTGATATGTGGCGAAAATGGGTGGTAAACTCGAACAATTAACATACTGTAAGGATTAATTTTTTACATTTAGTTAATTAATTCATATTTTTGTAATCGATATTAGTTTATTTACTTTTGTATTATTCACCCATTCATTTATTTATAATTCTTTAATAACTGAGGTTAACAAGGACGTTGGTACGATTTCATCTTCAAACCATAATTCTCTGTGGCAAAATTGTGAAGGCCAAGAAAATTCAAGTAGCATGTAGTGCACAGCTGCTCAGTTTCTGAATAAAGACTATTCCTAGAACTACGAATAAAATAATGCCTGAATTAAATAGATTTAAAAATGATATACATATATAGAAACAAAGAAGAGCTGTTTACATTAGTAACTCTGGTCTTGCAAAGCATAAAATTTTCTATTACAAAATTACTTTATCACAGAGATAGAATGCAATCATTATTAAAATTAGGGACTCGGAATATGTAATATAAATTATCAAAACTTTATATTAGGTAACTCTTTTAGTGTTACAATTTACATGATATCTGTATTCACCATTAATCATTCAAGAAAAAAGGCGTTTTAGTTACCATTAACTGAGAGAATAAATATATGTTAGTAAGTAATACAGTTACTGCAAATGCACAAGTAGATTATCTATGAAATAACCATAAACAGTATAAATGTTAACTCTTATACTGCTGGGACTCGAACCAATGCCTTGAATTTTATCTAGCTTGCATACCTTATTGGTTTTATGCTGTTCAGCCCTATATAGACAGACAAGCGATCGCGACCAACGAGCAGCTAGCTGAAAAGAACACAATTATTATTATTAACATGATTACCAATTTGTAGTTACCTCCTTTCTTATACTGGTCAACTTAATATTGTTTATTCTCCACCATTCTAAATGGTAGATTAGTTTGGAATAAAACGAATGCAAATGCACAAGTAGAATTACAACATAAGTAAATTATCTAGAGAAATTATCATAAACAATATAAATGTTAATTATAATACTGCTGAGATTCGAACCACTGCCTTGAATTTTATCTAGTTCGAATACCCTATTGGTTTTGTGCATGTTCAGCCTTACTATAGAGACCAAAGATCGCGACCAACGAGCAGCTAACAATTGTTTTCAAAATGGAATCTTCTCAAACAAAGATGATAATGTTACAAGTGCCTTTGCCACATACCAAGTCGAAAATCATTAGGTCGTGGAAGAAGTGGAACCTCACTTCCCGTTTGCAATATGATGGATTAAAGCAATATAGAAAATCTGCAAAAGATATTGCTATGTGGCAAAAATGGGTGGTAAACTCGAACAGTTAATATACTGTAAGGATTAGTGTTTTAAAATATTGTTAATTCGTATTTTTTGTAATCGATATTAGTCTATTTACTTTTGTATTACCCAGTCCTTCATTTACTCGTAATTCTTTAATAACTGAGGTTAACAAAGATGCTAATGGTACGAATTTAGAGCCTGACTGGAGAAGAGGTGAACAATCTGAACGCTAAATGGAAACTTATACAAATCATTTAGATAATAAAAAAATAATTTAGATAATCATAAAACAATTCATAATATACAAGATAATTGAAGTTAATGAAGACGTTAATGCTACGAAGGCATCGTCAAGCACTAATTCTCTGTGGCAAAAGTTAATAAAATTCAAATAGTATATAATGCACAAAATCCAAAATTTCTTAATAAAGACCTTCCCCACTACCACAGAAAATATCTCTGGAATAAAATGGCTGAAATGTCAGAAAAAAATGAATATCCGTTTACACTAGTCACCACTTGTCTTACAAGGTCATTGGATTTTCTATTACAAGATTACCTTATCACATGTACAGAGAAAACAATTATTATTATTGACATTAGGGACTCAAGACTTTCTAACCCAACATTTTGCCTTTTCGAACATTTTAAGGTGAAAGTATAACACATTTGGTCTTGTATCAGTCAGGTAAAAAGTGGCATTACACTTCCCAACTAAATTCGTTTTCACCTCATCTCAAATACTGGTCAGCTTAATATCGTTTTTTCTCCACCATTCCAGATGGTAGATTAGTATGGAATAAAGCGAACGCGAATGCACAAGTAGAATTACAGCACAAGTAAATTATCTATAGAAATAATCATAAACAGTATAAATGTTAACTATAATACTGTTGGGATTCGAACTACTGCCATGAATTTTCTCTAGCTCGCATACCTTATTGATTTTATGTGTGTTCAGCCCTATATAGACAGACCAGTGATCGCGACCAACGAGCAGCTAGCTAAAGAGAACGCAATTATTATTGTTAACATTAAGAACTCATAGACTATCCAACTCAATGTTTTGCCATTTAACACATTTTAAGATGAAAGCATAACACATTTGGTCTTTTAACAAGCAACTAGCTAAAAAAAGAACACAGTTACACTTTCCAACCAAATTCGTTGTCACCTCATTTCTTATACTGTTCAACTTACTATCGTTTATTCTCCACCATTCTAAATGATAGATTAGTATGGAATAAAACGAATGCAAATGCACAAGTAGAATTATAACATAAGTAAATTATCTAGAGAAATTATCATAAACAGTATAAATGTTCATTATAATACTGCTGGGATTCGAACCAATGCCTTGAATTTTAAATAGTTCGAATACCCTATTGGTTTTGTGCATGTTCAGCCTTACTCTAGAGACCCAAGATCGCGACCAACGAGCAGCTAACAATTGTTTTCAAAATGGAATCTTTTCAAACAAAGTTACAAGAGCCTTTGCCATATACCAAGTCGAAAATCATTAGGTCGTGGAAGAAGTGGAACCTCATTTCCCGTTTGCAATGTAATGTATTAAAGCAATATAGGAAATCTACAAAAGATATTTATATATGGCGAAAATGGGTGGTAAACTCGAACAATTAACATACTGTAAGGATTAATTTTTTACATTTAGTTAATTAATTCGTATTTTTGTAATCGATATTAGTTTATTTACTTTTGTATTATTCACCCATTCATTTATTTATAATTCTTTAATAACTGAGGTTAACAAGGGCGTTAGTACGATTTCATCTTCAAACCATAATTCTCTGTGGCAAAATTGTGAAGGCCAAGAAAATTCAAGTAGCATGTAGTGCACAGCGGCTCAGTTTCTGAATAAAGACTATTCCTAGAACTACGAATAAAATAATGCCTGAATTAAATAGATTTAAAAATTATATACATATATAGAAACAAAGAAGAGCTGTTTACATTAGTAACTCTGGTCTTGCAAAGCATAAAATTTTCTATTACAAAATTACTTTATCACAGAGATAGAATGCAATCATTATTAAAATTAGGGACTCGGAATATGTAATATAAATTATCAAAACTTTATATTAGGTAACTCTTTTAGTGTTACAATTTACATGATATCTGTATTCACCATTAATCATTCAAGAAAAAAGGCGTTTTAGTTACCATTAACTGAGAGAATAAATATATGTTAGTAAGTAATACAGTTACTGCAAATGCACAAGTAGATTATCTATGAAATAACCATAAACAGTATAAATGTTAACTCTTATACTGCTGGGACTCGAACCAATGCCTTGAATTTTATCTAGCTTGCATACCTTATTGGTTTTATGCTGTTCAGCCCTATATAGACAGACAAGCGATCGCGACCAACGAGCAGCTAGCTGAAAAGAACACAATTATTATTATTAACATGATTACCAATTTGTAGTTACCTCCTTTCTTATACTGGTCAACTTAATATTGTTTATTCTCCACCATTCTAAATGGTAGATTAGTTTGGAATAAAACGAATGCAAATGCACAAGTAGAATTACAACATAAGTAAATTATCTAGAGAAATTATCATAAACAATATAAATGTTAATTATAATACTGCTGAGATTCGAACCACTGCCTTGAATTTTATCTAGTTCGAATACCCTATTGGTTTTGTGCATGTTCAGCCTTACTATAGAGACCAAAGATCGCGACCAACGAGCACCTAACAATTGTTTTCAAAATGGAATCTTCTCAAACAAAGATGATAATGTTACAAGTGCCTTTGCCACATACCAAGTCGAAAATCATTAGGTCGTGGAAGAAGTGGAACCTCACTTCCCGTTTGCAATATGATGGATTAAAGCAATATAGAAAATCTGCAAAAGATATTGCTATGTGGCAAAAATGGGTGGTAAACTCGAACAGTTAATATACTGTAAGGATTAATTTTTTAAAAATATTGTTAATTCGTATTTTTTGTAATCGATATTAGTCTATTTACTTTTGTATTATCCAGTCCTTCATTTACTCGTAATTCTTTAATAACTGAGGTTAACAAAGATGCTAATGGTACGAATTTAGAGCCTGACTGGAGAAGAGGTGAACAATCTGAACGCTAAATGGAAACTTATACAAATCATTTAGATAATAAAAAAATAATTTAGATAATCATAAAAACAATTCATAATATACAAGATAATTGAAGTTAATGAAGACGTTAATGCTACGAAGGCATCGTCAAGCACTAATTCTCTGTGGCAAAAGTTAATAAAATTCAAATAGTATATAATGCACAAAATCCAAAATTTCTTAATAAAGACCTTCCCCACTACCACAGAAAATATCTCTGGAATAAAATGGCTGAAATGTCAGAAAAAAATGAATATCCGTTTACACTAGTCACCACTTGTCTTACAAGGTCATTGGATTTTCTATTACAAGATTACCTTATCACATGTACAGAGAAAACAATTATTATTATTGACATTAGGGACTCAAGACTTTCTAACTCAATATTTTGCCTTTTCGAACATTTTAAGGTGAAAGTATAACACATTTGGTCTTGTATCAGTCAGGTAAAAAGTGGCATTACACTTCCCAACTAAATTCGTTTTCACCTCATCTCAAATACTGGTCAGCTTAATATCGTTTTTTCTCCACCATTCCAGATGGTAGATTAGTATGGAATAAAGCGAACGCGAATGCACAAGCAGAATTACAGCACAAGTAAATTATCTATAGAAATAATCATAAACAGTATAAATGTTAACTATAATACTGTTGGGATTCGAACTACTGCCATGAATTTTCTCTAGCTCGCATACCTTATTGATTTTATGCGTGTTCAGCCCTATATAGACAGACCAGTGATCGCGACCAACGAGCAGCTAGCTAAAGAGAACGCAATTATTATTGTTAACATTAAGAACTCATAGACTATCCAACTCAATGTTTTGCCATTTAACACATTTGAAGATGAAAGCATAACACATTTGGTCTTTTAACAAGCAACTAGCTAAAAAAAGAACACAATTACACTTTCCAACCAAATTCGTTGTCACCTCATTTCTTATACTGTTCAACTTACTATCGTTTATTCTCCACCATTCTAAATGATAGATTAGTATGGAATAAAACGAATGCAAATGCACAAGTAGAATTATAACAAAAGTAATTTATCTAGAGAAATTATCATAAACAGTATAAATGTTCATTATAATACTGCTGGGATTCGAACCATTGCCTTGAATTTTAAACAGTTCGAATACCATATTGGTTTTGTGCATGTTCAGCCTTACTATAGAGACCCAAGATCGCGACCAACGAGCAGCTAACAATTGTTTTCAAAATGAAATCTTCTCAAACAAAGTTACAAGTGCCTTTGCCACATACCAAGTCGAAAATCATTAGGTCGTGGAAGAAGTGGAACCTCACTTCCCGTTTGCAATGTAATGGATTAAAGCAATATAGGAAATCTACAAAATATATTGAAATGTGGCGAAAATGGGTGGTAAACTCGAATTAACATACTGTAAGGATTAATTTTTTACATTTAGTTAATTAATTCGTATGTTTGTAATCGTTATTAGTTTATATACTTTTGTATTATTCACCCATTCATTTATTTATAATTCTTTAATAACTGAGGTTAACAAGGACGTTGGTACGATTTCATCTTCAAACCATAATTCTTTGTGGCAAAAGTGAATAATGAAGGCTAAGAAAATTCAAGTAGCATGTAATGCACAGCTGCTCAGTTTCTGAATAAAGACTATTCCTAGAACTACGAATAAAATAATGTCTGAATTAAATAGATTTAAAAATTATATATACATATATATATATATATATATATATATATATATATATATATATATATATATATATATATATATATATATAGAGAGAGAGAGAGAGAGAGAGAGAGAGAGAGAGAGAGAGAGAAAGAAGAGCTGTTTACATTAGTAACTCTGGTCTTGCAAAGTCATTAGATTTTCTATTACAAAATTACTTTATCACAGAGATAGAACGCAGTCATTATTAAAATTAGGGACTCGGAAAACGTAATATAAATAATCAAAATTTTATATTAGGCAATTCTTTTAGTCTTACAATTTGCATGATAATTTTATTCACCATTAGTCATTCAAGATAAAAGGCGTTATAGTTACCATTAACTGAAAAAATAAATATATGTTAGTAAGTAATACAGCGACTGCAAATGCACAAGTAGATTATTTATGCAGTAACCATAAACAGTATAAATGTTGCTGGGATTCGAACCAATGACTTGAATTTTATCTAGCTCGAATACCTTATTGGTTTTATGCATGTTCAGCCCTAATATAGACAAGCGGTCGCAACCAACGAGCAGCTAGCTAAAAAATAGAACACAATTACTATTATTATTAACATAGAGACTTTCTAACTTAATATTTTGCCTCTTCGCACATTTGAACATGAAAGTATAACACATTGGTCTTGTATCAGTTAGGTAAAAAGTGGCATTACACTTTCCAACCAATTTGTAGTCACCTCGTTTCTTATACTGGTCAACATAATATCGTTTGTTCTCTACCATTCCAGATGGTAAATTTGTAAGGAATAAAGTGAACACAAATGTACAAGTAGAATTACAACATAAGTATATTATCTAGAGAAATTACCATAAACAGTATAAATGTTCATTATAATACTGCTGGGATTCGAACCGATGCCTTGAATTTTAAATAGTTTGAATACCCTATTGGTTTTGTGCATGTTCAGCCTTACTATAGAGACCCAAGATCGCGACCAACGAGCACCTAACAATTGTTTTCAAAATGGAATCTTCTCAAACAAAGATCATAATGTTACAAGTGCCTTTGCCACATACCAAGTCGAAAATCATTCGGTCGTGGAAGAAGTGGAACCTCTCTTCCCGTTTGCAATATGATGGATTAAACCAATATAGAAAATCTGCAAAAGATATTGCTATGTGGCAAAAATGGGTGGTAAACTCGAACAGTTAATATACTGTAAGGATTAATTTTTAAAATTTTGTTAATTCGTACTTTTTGTAATCGATACTAGTCTATTTACTTTTGTATTATCCATTCCTCCATTTATTTGTAATTCTTTAATAACTAAGGTTAACAAGGATGCTAATGGTACGAATTCATTTTCAAACCGTAATTCGAACCATTGCCTAGAATTTTATTTGGTTCGAATACCTTATTGGTTTTATGCGTGTTCAGCCCTATATAGACGAACCAGCGCTCGCGACCAACGAGCAGCTAGCTAAAGACGGCTTTTTAAAAAATAATGTTACAATTATCTTTGCCACATACCAAGTCGAAAACTACTTAGTTGTGGAAGAAGTGGAACCTTGCTTCCCGTTTGCAATGTAATGAATTAAAACAACATAGAGAATCTGCAAAGGGTATTGCTTTGTGGCGAAAATGGGTGGCAAACTCGCAGAATCAATAAACTGCAATTATTATTTTTTATAAGAAAGTAAATTAAATGGTATTCTCTTATTATAATCGATATTAATTTATGTTCCTCTGTATTATTACTTATTCATTTATCTATACATTTTAATTTACTCTAGAGATCTATTATTATTAGAAAGTGTCTCGCTAACCCTCAGAAATGGTTTCATCAGCCCCACATTATAATTACCCCCAAGTTTCAGTATCGTTGTTCCAACCAAACTCTGAAGCAAACGTAGGTTTCTGGCTGAAATCAAAATGGGAAAAAACACTGATTTAGCATGATTTCTCTAGAATCATTTTTAGAGCCTGACTGGAGAAGAGATGGACAATCTTAACACTAAATGGAAACTTATACAAATAATTCAGATAATCATAAAACCAAAACCGCTTTCATATGAAGCCTGGATTCGCTGCTATCGTAGGATGTGCATAAGAACTTTTCATTATTGAACTTTCTCTAACAGTTAATAAATTGGCTACTAGACAATATGTAAAAATAGAATACTTTGGGCATGGGTTAAATGTTTGTCATTTCATTTCTGTTAATTACCTTGATATTAAAATTAGCCAATTTGTAACTTTTTTTTCACTTCCTCACCAATTAATATTATTTCTATTACACTTTGATTTTTTTTTTTTCATAATTGTTTACAAGATAACTGAGGTTAATAATGCTACAAATGCAGCTTCAAACACAAATTCTCTGTGGCAGAAGTGAGTAAAATTCAAATAGTATATAATGCACAACAGCTATAATTTCTTAATAAAGACCTTTCGCACAACCACAGAAAATATCTCTGGAATAAAATGGCTGAAATATCAGAAAAAAGGATATCCGTTTACATTAGTCACCACTCGTATTACAAGGTCACTAGATTTTCTATTACAAAATTCCTTTATACAGACACAAAGAAAACAATTATTATTATTATTATTGACATTAGGAACTCAGACTTTCTAACTCAATATTTTGCCTTTTCGAATATTTTAAGATGAAAGTATAACACATTTGGTTTTGTATTAGTGAGGTAATAAGTGGCATTACACTTTCCACCCAAAGTCGTTTTCACCTCATTTCATATACTGATCAACTTATTATCGTTTATTCTCCACCATTCCGGATGGTAGCTTAGTAAGTAATACAGTGATTACAAATGCACAAGTTGAATGACAACATAAATAAATTATCCATAGGAATAATCATAAACAGTATAAATGTTAACTATAATACCATTGGGATTCGAACTAATGTCTTGAAATTTATCTAGCTCAAATACCTTATTGGTTTTATGCACGTTCAGCCTTACTATAGAGACCTAAGTTCGCAACCAACGAGCAGCTACCTAACAATTCTTTTTTCAAAATGGAATCTTCTCAAACAAAGATGATAATGTTACAAGCGCCTTTGCCACATACCAAGTCGAAAATCATTAGGTCGTGGAAGAAGTGGAACCTCGCTTCCCGTTTGCAATGCAATGGATTAAAGCAATATAGAAAATCTGCAAAGGATATTGCTTTGTGGCAAAAATGGGTGGTAAACTCAAACAATTAATATACTGTAAGGATTATTTTTTTACATTTAGTTAATTAAGTCATCTTTTTTGTAATCGATGTAATAATAGAAATTATCAAAAATTTATATTAGGCAAATCATTCAACTGCATTCACCATTAGTCATTCAAGAGAAAAAGGCGTTTTAGTTACCATTAACTGAAAAAATAAATGTATGTTAGTAATACAGTGACTGCAAATGCACAAGTACATTATCTATGAAATAACCATAAACAGTCTAAATGCTAACTATAATACTGCTGGGATTCGAACCAATGCCTTGAATTTTATCTAGCTCGAATACCTTATTGGTTATATGTATGTTCAGCCCTAATATAGACAGACGAACGGTCGCAACCAACGAGCAGCTAGCTAAAAAGAACACAATTATTACTATTAATATAAAGACTCAGAGACTTTCTAATATAATATTTTGCCTCTTCACACATTTTAAGATGAAAGTATAACACATTTGGTCTTGTATCAGTTAGCTAATATCGTTTTTTCTTCACCATTCCAGATCGTAGATTAGTTTGGAATAAAGCGAACGCGAATACACAAGTAGATTTACAACACAAGTAAATTACCTATAGAAATAACCATAAACAGTATAAATGTTAACTATAATACTGCTGGGATTCGAACCATTGCCTTCAGTTTTATCTAGCTCGCATATCTTATTGATTTTATGCGTGTTCAGCTCTATATAGACAGACCAACGATCGAGACCAACGAGCAGCTAGCTAAAGAGAACGCAATTATTATTGTTAACATTAGGGACTCGTAGACTATCTAACTCAATGTTTTACCATTTAGCACATTTTAAGATGAAAGTATAACATATTTGATCTTTTTATCAGTCAGGTAAAAAGTGGCATTACACTTTCCAACCAAATTCGTTGTCACCTCATTTCTTATACTTAATATAGTTTATTCTCCACCATTCCAGATGGTAGATTAGTAAGGAATACAGCGAATGCGAATGCACAAGTAGAATTACAGCACAAGTAAATTATCTATAGAAATTATCATACATACATAAAGGTTAATTATAAAACCGTTGGGATTCAAACCATTGCCTTGAATTTTATCCAGTTTGAATACTCTATTGGTTTTATGTACATTCAGCCTTACTATAAAGAGACCCGAGATCGCGACCAACGAGCAGCTACCTAACAATTCTTTATCAAAATGGAATCTTCTCAAACAAAGATCATAATGTTACAAGTGCCTTTGCCACATACCAAGCCGAAAATCATTAGGTCGTGGAAGAAGTGGAACCTCGCTTCCCGTTTGCAATGTAATGGATTAAAGCAATATAGAAAATCTGCAAAAGATATTGTTTTGTGGCGAAAATGGAGGGTAAACTCGAACAATTAATTTACTGTAAGGATTAATTTTTAAAATTTAGTTAATTCGTATTTTTTGTAATCGATATTAGTTTATTTACTTTTGTATTATTCACCCATTCATTTATTTATAATTCTTTAATAACTGAGGTTAACAAGGACGTTGGTACGATTTCATCTTCAAACCATAATTCTCTGTGGCAAAAGTGAATAGTGTAGACCAAGAAAATTCAAGTAGCATGTAATGCACATCTGCTCAATTTCTCCATAAAGACCATTCCTAGAACTACGAATAAAACAATGTCTGAATTCAATAGATAAAGAAAGGTTGGAAAAAAAGAAGAGCTGTTTACTCTGGTCATGCAAAGTCATTAAATTTTCTATTACAAAAGATGGAACGCAATCATTATTAAGATTAGGGACTTGGAAAATGTAATATAGACTCTACATTTTATATTAGGTAACTCTTATAGTCTTACATTTTACCTAATATCCATATTCACCATCAGTCATTCAAGAAAAAGGGCGTTTTAAAATTGCTTCTCAAAATAGAGTAAGGTTAACATTAACTGAAAGAATGAATATATATTAGTAAGTAATACAGCGACTGCAAGTGCACAAATAGATTATCTATGAAATAACCATAAACAGTATAAATGTTAACTATAATACCGCTGGGATTCGAATCAGTGACTTGAATTTTATCTAGCTCGAATACCTTATTTTTTTATGTATGTTCAGCCCTAATATAGACAGACAAGCGATCGCAACCAACGAGCAGCTACCTAAAGAGAACACTATTATTATTATTAACATAGAGACTCAGAGACTTTCTAACTCAATATTTTGCCTCTTCGCACATTTAAAGATGAAAGTATAATACAGTTGGTCTTGTATCAGTTAGGTAAAAAGTGGCATTACACTTTCCACCCAAATTCGTTTTCACTTCATTTCATATACTAGTCAACTTAATATCGTTTATTCTTTACCATTCCAGATGGTAGATTAGTATGGAATAAAGTGAACGTGAATGCACTAGTAGAATTATAACAAGTAAATTATCTATAGAAATAATCATAAACAGTATAAATGTTAACTATAATACTGCTGGGATTCGAACCATTGCCTTGAATTTTATCTAGCTCGAATACTTTATTGATTTTATGTGTGTTCAGCCCTAATATAGACAGACCAGTGCTCGCGACCAGAGATCAGCTAGCTAAAAAGAACACAATTGTTATTATTAACATGATTACCAATTGTAGTCCCCCATTTCTTATACTGGTCAACTTAATATCGTTTATTCTCCCCCATTCTAAATGGTAGATTAGTTTGAAATAAAACGAATGCAAATGCACAAGTAGAATTACAACATAAGTAAATTATCTAGAGAAATTAACATAAACAGTACAAATGTTAATTATAATACTGCTGGGACTTGAACCAATGCCTTGAATTTTATCTAGCTTGCATACCTTATTGGTTTTATGCTGTTCAGCCCTATATAGACAGACAAGCGATCGCAACCAACGAGCAGCTAGCTGAAAAGAACACAATTATTATTATTAACATGATTACCAATTTGTAGTTACCTCCTTTCTTATACTGGTCAACTTAATATTGTCTATTCTCCACCATTCTAAATGGTAGATTAGTTTGGAATAAAACGAATGCATATGCACAAGTAGAATTACAACATAAGTAAATTATCTAGAGAAATTATCATAAACAATATAAATGTTAATTATAATACTGCTGAGATTCGAACCACTGCCTTGAATTTTATCTAGTTCGAATACCCTATTGGTTTTGTGCATGTTCAGCCTTACTATAGAGACCCAAGATCGCGACCAACGAGCACCTAACAATTGTTTTCAAAATGGAATCTTCTCAAACAAAGATGATAATGTTACAAGTGCCTTTGCCACATACCAAGTCGAAAATCATTAGGTCGTGGAAGAAGTGGAACCTCACTTCCTGTTTGCAATATGATGGATTAAAGCAATATAGAAAATCTGCAAAAGATATTGCTATGTGGCAAAAATGGGTGGTAAACTCGAACAGTTAATATACTGTAAGGATTAATTTTTTAAAATATTGTTAATTCGTATTTTTTGTAATCGATATTAGTCTATTTACTTTTGCATTATCCAGTCCTTCATTTACTCGTAATTCTTTAATAACTGAGGTTAACAAAGATGGTAATGGTACGAATTTAGAGCCTGACTGGAGAAGAGGTGAACAATCTGAACACTAAATGGAAACTTATACAAATCATTTAGATAATGAAAAAATAATTTAGATAATCATAAAAACAATTCATAATATACAAGATAATTGAAGTTAATGAAGACGTTAATGCTACGAAGGCATCGTCAAGCACTAATTCTCTGTGGAAAAGTTAATAAAATTCAAATAGTATATAATGCACAAAATCCAAAATTTCTTAATAAAGACCTTCCCCACTACCACAGAAAATATCTCTGGAATAAAATGACTGAAATGTCAGAAAAAAAATGAATATCCGTTTACACTAGTCACCACTTGTCTTACACGGTCACTAGATTTTCTATTACAAGATTACCTTATCACATGTACAGAGAAAACAATTATTATTATTGACATTAGGGACTCAAGACTTTCTAACTCAATATTTTGCCTTTTCGAACATTTTAAGGTGAATAACACATTTGGTCTTGTATCAGTCAGGTAAAAAGTGGCATTACACTTCCCAACTAAATTCGTTTTCACCTCATCTCAAATACTGGTCAGCTTAATATCGTTTTTTCTCCACCATTCCAGATGGTAGATCAGTATGGAATAAAGCGAACGCGAATGCACAAGTAGAATTACAGCACAAGTAAATGATCTATAGAAATAATCATAAACAGTATAAATGTTAACTATAATACTGTTGGGATTCGAACTACTGCCTTGAATTTTCTCTAGCTCACATACCTTATTGATTTTATGTGTGTTCAGCCCTATATAGACAGACCAGCGATCGCGACCAACGAGCAGCTAGCTAAAGAGAACGCAATTATTATTGTTAACATTAACAACTCATAGACTATCCAACTCAATGTTTTGGCATTTAACACATCTTAAGATGAAAGCATAACACATTTGGTCTTTTAACAAGCAACTAGCTAAAAAAAAGAACACAATTACACTTTCCAACCAAATTCGTTGTCACCTCATTTCTTATACTTTTCAACTTAATATCGTTTATTCTCCACCATTCTAAATGATGGATTAGTATGGAATAAAACGAATGCAAATGCACAAGTAGAATTATAACAAAGGTAAATTATCTAGAGAAATCATAAACAGTATAAATGTTAATTATAATACTGCTGGGATTCGAACCATTGCCTTGAATTTTAAACAGTTCGAATACCCTATTGGTTTTGTGCATATTCAGCCTTACTATAGAGACCCAAGATCGCGACCAACGAGCAGCTAACAATTGTTTTCAAAATGGAATCTCAAACAAAGTTACAAGTGCCTTTGCCACATACCAAGTCGAAAATCATTAGGTCGTGGAAGAAGTGAAACCTCACTTCCCGTTTGCAATGTAATGGATTAAAGCAATATAGGAAATCTGCAAAAGATATTGATATGTGGCGAAAATGGGTGGTAAACTCGAACAATTAACATACTGTAAGGATTAATTTTTTACATTTAGTTAATTAATTCGTATGTTTATAATCGATATTAGCTTATATACTTTTCTATTATTCACCCATCCATTTATCTATAATTCTTTAATAACTGAGGTTAACAAGGACGTTGGTACGATTTCATCTTCAAACCATAATTCGCTGTGGCAAAAGTGAATAGTGAAGGCCAAGAACATTCAAGTAGCATATAATGCACAGCTGCTCAGTTTCTGAATAAAGGCTATTCCTAGAACTACGAATAAAATAATGTCTGAATTAAATCGATTTTAAAATTATATATATATATATATATATATATATATATATATATATAGAGAGAGAGAGAGAGAGAGAGAGAGAGAGAGAGAGAGAGAGAAGAGCTGTTTACATTAGTAACTCTGGTCTTGCAAAGTCATTAGATTTTCTATTACAAAATGATATCTGTATTCACCATTAGTCATTCAAGATAAAAGGCGTTATAGTTACCATTAACTGAAAGAATAAATATATGTTAGTAAGTAATACAGCGACTGCAAATGCACAAGTAAATTATCTATGCAATAACCATAAACAGTATGAATGTTGCTGGGATTCGAACCAATGCCTTGAATTTTATCTAGCTCGAATACCTTATTGGTTTTATGCATGTTCAGCCCTAATATAGACAAGCGGTCGCAACCAACAAGCAGCTAGCTAAAAAAGAACACAATTATTATTATTATTAACATAGAGACTTTCTAATTTAATATTTTGCCTCTTCGCACATTTGAAGATGAAAGTATAACACATTTGGTCTTGTATCAGTTAGGTAAAAAGTGGCATTACACTTTCCAACCAATTTGTAGTCACCTCATTTCTTATACTGGTCAACATAATATCGTTTGTTCTCTACCATTCCAGATGGTAAATTAGTAAGGAATAAAGTGAACGCAAATGCAAAAGTAGAATTATAACATAAGTAAATTAACTAGAGAAATTATCATAAACAGTATAAATGTTAATCATAATACTGCTGGGATTCGAACCGATGCCTTGAATTTTAAATAGTTCGAATAACCTATTGGTTTTACGCATGTTCAGCCTTACTATAGAGACCCAAGATCGCGACCAACGAGCAGCTAACAATTGTTTTCAAAATGGAATCTTCTCAAACAAAGATCATAATGTTACAAGTGCCTTTGCCACATACCAAGTCGAAAATCATTAGGTCGTGGAAGAAGTGGAATCTCACTTCCCGTTTGCAATATGATGGATTAAAGCAATATAGAAAATCTGCAACAGATTTTGCTATGTGGCAAAAATGGGTGGTAAAATCGAACAGTTAATATACTGTAAGGATTAATTTTTAGAATTTTGTTAATTCGTACTTTTTGTAATCGATACTAGTCTATTTACTTTTGTATTATCCATTCCTTCATTTATTTATAATTCTTTAATAACTGAGGTTAACAAGGACGCTAATGGCACGAATTCATTTTCAAACCGTAATTCGAACCATTGCCTAGAATTTTATTTGGTTCGAATACCTTATTGGTTTTATGCGTATTCAGCCCTATGTAGACGAACCAGCGCCTGCGACCAACGAGCAGCTAGCTAAAGACGGCTTTTTAAAAATAATGTTACAACTATCTTTGCCACATACCAAGTCGAAAACTACTTAGTTGTGGAAGAAGTGGAACCTTGCTTCCCGTTTGCAATGTAATGGATTAAAACAACATAGAGAATCTGCAAAGGATATTGCTTTGTGGCGAAAATGGGTGGCAAACTCGCAGAATCAATAAACTGCAATTATTATTTTTTATAAGAAAGTAAATTAATTCGTATTCTCTTATTATAATCGATATTAATTTATCTTCCTCTGTATTATTACTTATTCATTTATCTATACATTTTAATTTACTCTAGAGATCTATTATTATTAGAAAGTGTCTCGCTAACCCTCAAAAATGGCTTCATCAACCCCATTGTATAATTACCCCAAGTTTCAGAATCGTTGTTCCAACCAAACTCCGAAGCAAAAGTAGGATTTTGGCTGAAATCAAAATGGAAAAAACACTAATTTAGCATTTCTCTAGAACTGTTTTTAGAGACTGACTGGAGAAGAGATGAACAATCTGAACACTAAATGGAAACATACAAATAATTTAGATAATCATAAAAACAATTCATAAGTTAATGAAGACGTTAATGCTACGAATGCATCGTCAAAATTCAAATAGTATATAATGCACAACAGCCAAAAATTCTTAATGCAGAAAAAAAATATATATTTCTGGAATAAAATGGCTGAAATGTCAGAAAAAAATTAATATCCGTTTACACTAGTCACCATTTGTCTTACAAGGTCATTGAATTTTCTATTACAAAATTTCCTGATCACATGTACAGAGAAAACAATTATTATTATTGACATTAGGGACTCAAGACTTTCTAACTCAATATTTTGCCTTTTCGAACATTTTCAGATGAAAGTATAACACATTTAGTCTTGTATCAGTCAAGTAGAAAGTGGCATTACACTTTCCAACCAAATTCGTTTTCACCTCATCTCAAATACTGGTCAGCTTAATATCGTTTTTTCTCCACCATTCCAGATGGTAGATTAGTATGGAAGAAAGCGAACGCGAATGCACAAGTAGAATTACAGCACAAGTAAATTATCTATAGAAAAATCATAAACAGCATAAATGTTAACTATAATACTGATGGGATTCGAACTACTGCCTTGAATTTTATCTAGCTCGCATACCTTATTGATTTTATGCGTGTTCAGCCCTATATAGACAGACCAGCGATCGCGACCAACGAGCAGCTAGCTAAAGAGAACGCAATTATTATTGTTAACATTAAGAACTCATAGACTATCCAACTCAATGTTTTGCCATTTAACACATTTTAAGATGAAAGCATAACACATTTGGCCTTTTAACATGCAACTAGCTAAAAGAAAAAAAAAAAAAAAAAAAAAAAAAGAACACAATTACACTTTCCAACCAAATTCGTTGTCACCTCATTTCTTATAATGTTCAACTTACTTAATATCGTTTATTCTCCACCATTCTAGATGGTAGATTAGTATGGAATAAAACGAATGCAAATGCACAAGTACAATTATAACATAAGTAAATTATCTATAGAAATTATCATAAACAGTATAAATGTTCATTATAATACTGCTGGGATTCGAACCAATGCCTTGAATTTTAAATAGTTCGAATACCCTATTGGTTTTGTGCATGTTCAGCCTTACTCTAGAGACCCAAGATCGCGACCACCGAGCAGCTAACAATTGTTTTCAAAATGGAATCTTTTCAAACAAAGTTACAAGAGCCTTTGCCATATACCAAGTCGAAAATCATTAGGTCGTGGAAGAAGTGGAACCTCATTTCCCGTTTGCAATGTAATGTATTAAAGCAATATAGGAAATCTACAAAAGATATTGATATATGGCGAAAATGGGTGGTAAACTCGAACAATTAACATACTGTAAGGATTAATTTTTTACATTTAGTTAATTAATTCGTATTTTTGTAATCGATATTAGTTTATTTACTTTTGTATTATTCACCCATTCATTTATTTATAATTCTTTAATAACTGAGGTTAACAAGGGCGTTAGTACGATTTCATCTTCAAACCATAATTCTCTGTGGCAAAATTGTGAAGGCCAAGAAAATTCAAGTAGCATGTAGTGCACAGCGGCTCAGTTTCTGAATAAAGACTATTCCTAGAACTACGAATAAAATAATGCCTGAATTAAATAGATTTAAAAATGATATACATATATAGAAACAAAGAAGAGCTGTTTACATTAGTAACTCTGGTCTTGCAAAGCATAAAATTTTCTATTACAAAATTACTTTATCACAGAGATAGAATGCAATCATTATTAAAATTAGGGACTCGGAATATGTAATATAAATTATCAAAACTTTATATTAGGTAACTCTTTTAGTGTTACAATTTACATGATATCTGTATTCACCATTAATCATTCAAGAAAAAAGGCGTTTTAGTTACCATTAACTGAGAGAATAAATATATGTTAGTAAGTAATACAGTTACTGCAAATGCACAAGTAGATTATCTATGAAATAACCATAAACAGTATAAATGTTAACTCTTATACTGCTGGGACTCGAACCAATGCCTTGAATTTTATCTAGCTTGCATACCTTATTGGTTTTATGCTGTTCAGCCCTATATAGACAGACAAGCGATCGCGACCAACGAGCAGCTAGCTGAAAAGAACACAATTATTATTATTAACATGATTACCAATTTGTAGTTACCTCCTTTCTTATACTGGTCAACTTAATATTGTTTATTCTCCACCATTCTAAATGGTAGATTAGTTTGGAATAAAACGAATGCAAATGCACAAGTAGAATTACAACATAAGTAAATTATCTAGAGAAATTATCATAAACAATATAAATGTTAATTATAATACTGCTGGGATTCGAACCATTGCCTTGAATTTTAAACAGTTCGAATACCATATTGGTTTTGTGCATGTTCAGCCTTACTATAGAGACCAAAGATCGCTCCCAACGAGCAGCTAACAATTGTTTTCAAAATGAAATCTTCTCAAACAAAGTTACAAGTGCCTTTGCCACATACCAAGTCGAAAATCATTAGGTCGTGGAAGAAGTGGAACCTCACTTCCCGTTTGCAATGTAATGGATTAAAGCAATATAGGAAATCTACAAAATATATTGAAATGTGGCGAAAATGGGTGGTAAACTCGAACAATTAACATACTGTAAGGATTAATTTTTTACATTTAGTTAATTAATTCGTGTGTTTGTAATCGTTATTAGTTTATATACTTTTGTATTATTCACCCATTCATTTATTTATAATTCTTTAATAACTGAGGTTAACAAGGACGTTGGTACGATTTCATCTTCAAACCATAATTCTTTGTGGCAAAAGTGAATAATGAAGGCTAAGAAAATTCAAGTAGCATGTAATGCACAGCTGCTCAGTTTCTGAATAAAGACTATTCCAAGAACTACGAATAAAATAATGTCTGAATTAAATAGATTTAAAAATTATATATACATACATATATATATATATATATATATATATATATATAGAGAGAGAGAGAGAGAGAGAGAGAGAGAGAGAAAGAAGAGCTGTTTACATTAGTAACTCTGGTCTTGCAAAGTCATTAGATTTTCTATTACAAAATTACTTTATCACAGAGATAGAACGCAGTCATTATTAAAATTAGGGACTCGGAAAACGTAATATAAATAATCAAAATTTTATATTAGGCAATTCTTTTAGTCTTACAATTTACAATTGGTTTTATGCATGTTCAGCCCTAATATAGACAAGCGGTCGCAACCAACGAGCAGCTAGCTAAAAAATAGAACACAATTACTATTATTATTAACATAGAGACTTTCTAACTTAATATTTTGCCTCTTCGCACATTTGAACATGAAAGTATAACACATTGGTCTTGTATCAGTTAGGTAAAAAGTGGCATTACACTTTCCAACCAATTTGTAGTCACCTCGTTTCTTATACTGGTCAACATAATATCGTTTGTTCTCTACCATTCCAGATGGTAAATTTGTAAGGAATAAAGTGAACACAAATGTACAAGTAGAATTACAACATAAGTATATTATCTAGAGAAATTACCATAAACAGTATAAATGTTCATTATAATACTGCTGGGATTCGAACCGATGCCTTGAATTTTAAATAGTTTGAATACCCTATTGGTTTTGTGCATGTTCAGCCTTACTATAGAGACCCAAGATCGCGACCAACGAGCACCTAACAATTGTTTTCAAAATGGAATCTTCTCAAACAAAGATCATAATGTTACAAGTGCCTTTGCCACATACCAAGTCGAAAATCATTCGGTCGTGGAAGAAGTGGAACCTCTCTTCCCGTTTGCAATATGATGGATTAAACCAATATAGAAAATCTGCAAAAGATATTGCTATGTGGCAAAAATGGGTGGTAAACTCGAACAGTTAATATACTGTAAGGATTAATTTTTAAATTTGTTAATTCGTACTTTTTGTAATCGATACTAGTCTATTTACTTTTGTATTATCCATTCCTCCATTTATTTGTAATTCTTTAATAACTAAGGT
>NC_051420.1:2274336-2296950 GCF_015228065.2 Penaeus monodon
ATGTAATATAGAAATTATCAAAATTTATATTAGGCAAATCATTCAACTGCATTCACCATTAGTCATTCAAGAGAAAAAGGCGTTTTAGTTACCATTAACTGAAAAAATAAATGTATGTTAGTAATACAGTGACTGCAAATGCACAAGTACATTATCTATGAAATAACCATAAACAATCTAAATGCTAACTATAATACTGCTGGGATTCGAACCAATGCCTTGAATTTTATCTAGCTCGAATACCTTATTGGTTATATGTATGTTCAGCCCTAATATAGACAGACGAACGGTCGCAACCAACGAGCAGCTAGCTAAAAGAACACAATTATTACTATTAATATAAAGACTCAGAGACTTTCTAATATAATATTTTGCCTCTTCACACATTTTAAGATGAAAGTATAACACATTTGGTCTTGTATCAGTTAGCTAATATCGTTTTTTCTTCACCATTCCAGATCGTAGATTAGTTTGGAATAAAGCGAACGCGAATACACAAGTAGATTTACAACACAAGTAAATTACCTATAGAAATAACCATAAACAGTATAAATGTTAATTATAATACTGCTGGGATTCGAACCATTGCCTTCAGTTTTATCTAGCTCGCATATCTTATTGATTTTATGCGTGTTCAGCTCTATATAGACAGACCAACGATCGAGACCAACGAGCAGCTAGCTAAAGAGAACGCAATTATTATTGTTAACATTAGGGACTCGTAGACTATCTAACTCAATGTTTTACCATTTAGCACATTTTAAGATGAAAGTATAACATATTTGATCTTTTTATCAGTCAGGTAAAAAGTGGCATTACACTTTCCAACCAAATTCGTTGTCACCTCATTTCTTATACTTAATATGGTTTATTCTCCACCATTCCAGATGGTAGATTAGTAAGGAATACAGCGAATGCGAATGCACAAGTAGAATTACAGCATAAGTAAATTATCTATAGAAATTATCATACATACATAAAGGTTAATTATAAAACCGTTGGGATTCAAACCATTGCCTTGAATTTTATCCAGTTTGAATACTCTATTGGTTTTATGTACATTCAGCCTTACTATAAAGAGACCCGAGATCGCGACCAACGAGCAGCTACCTAACAATTCTTTATCAAAATGGAATCTTCTCAAACAAAGATCATAATGTTACAAGTGCCTTTGCCACATACCAAGTCGAAAATCATTAGGTCGTGGAAGAAGTGGAACCTCGCTTCCCGTTTGCAATGTAATGGATTAAAGCAATATAGAAAATCTGCAAAAGATATTGTTTTGTGGCGAAAATGGAGGGTAAACTCGAACAATTAATTTACTGTAAGGATTAATTTTTAAAATTTAGTTAATTCGTATTTTTATAATCGATATTAGTTTATTTACTTTTGTATTATTTACCCATTCATTTATTTATAATTCTTTAATAACTGAGGTTAACAAGGACGTTGGTATGATTTCATCTTCAATCCATAATTCTCTGTGGCAAAAGTGAATAGTGTAGACCAAGAAAATT
Source organism: Penaeus monodon (assembly GCF_015228065.2). Classification (NCBI taxonomy): domain Eukaryota; kingdom Metazoa; phylum Arthropoda; class Malacostraca; order Decapoda; family Penaeidae; genus Penaeus; species Penaeus monodon. The sequence continues at coordinate 2,275,854 of NC_051420.1, forward strand.
CAAGTAGCATGTAATGCACATCTGCTCAATTTCTCCATAAAGACCATTCCTAGAACTACGAATAAAACAATGTCTGAATTCAATAGATAAAGAAAGGTTGGAAAAAAAGAAGAGCTGTTTACTCTGGTTATGCAAAGTCATTAAATTTTATATTACAAAATTACTTTATCACAGAGATGGAACGCAATCATTATTAAGATTAGGGACTTGGAAGATGTAATATAGACTCTACATTTTATATTAGGTAACTCTTATAGCCTTACATTTTACCTAATATCCATATTCACCATCAGTCATTCAAGAAAAAGGGCGTTTTAAAATTGCTTCTCAAAATAGAGTAAGGTTAACATTAACTGAAAGAATGAATATATATTAGTAAGTAATACAGCGACTGCAAGTGCACAAATAGATTATCTATGAAATAACCATAAACAGTATAAATGTTAACTATAATACCGCTGGGATTCGAATCAGTGACTTGAATTTTATCTAGCTCGAATACCTTATTTTTTTATGTATGTTCAGCCCTAATATAGACAGACAAGCGATCGCAACCAACGAGCAGCTACCTAAAGAGAACACTATTATTATTATTAACATAGAGACTCAGAGACTTTCTAACTCAATATTTTGCCTCTTCGCACATTTAAAGATGAAAGTATAATACAGTTGGTCTTGTATCAGTTAGGTAAAAAGTGGCATTACACTTTCCACCCAAATTCGTTTTCACCTCATTTCATATACTAGTCAACTTAATATCGTTTATTCTTTACCATTCCAGATGGTAGATTAGTATGGAATAAAGTGAACGTGAATGCACTAGTAGAATTATAACAAGTAAATTATCTAGAGAAATTATAATAAACAGTATAAATGTTAATTATAATACTGCTGCGATTCGAACCATTGCCTTGAATTTTATCTAGCTCGAATACATTATTGGTTTTGTGCACATTCAGCTTTACTACAGAGAGACACGAGATCGCGACGAACGATCAGTTAATAATTCTTTTTCAAAATGAAATCTTCTCAAACAAAGATGACAATGTTGCCAGTGCCTTTGCCACATTCCAAGTCGAAAATCATTAGGTCGTGGAAGAAGTGGAACCTCGCTTCCCGTTTGCAATATGATGGATTAAAGCAATATAAAAAATCTGCAAAAGATATTGATATGTGGCGAAAATGGGTGGTAAACTCGAATAATTAACATACAATAAGGATTAATTCTTTACATTTAGTTAATTAATTCGTATTTTTGTAATCGATATTAGTTTATTTACTTTTGAATTATTCACCCATTCATTTATTTATAATTCTTTAATAACTGAAGTTAACAAGGACGTTGGTACGATTTCATCTTCAAACCATAATTCGCTGTGGCAAAAGTGAATAGTGAAGGCCAAGAAAATTCAAGTAGCATGTAATGCACAGCTGCTCAGTTTCTGAATAAAGACTATTCCTAGAACTACGAATGAAATAATGTCTGAATTAAATAGATTTAAAAATTATATATATATATAGATATAGATATAGATAGATAGATAGATAGAAAAAAGAAGACCTGTTTACATAGTAACTCTGGTCTTGCAAAGCATAAGATTTTCTATTACAAAATTACTTCATCAGAAATAGAATATAATCATTATTAAAATTAGGGACTTGGAAAATTTAATATAAACCATCAAAATTTTATATTAGGCAACTCTTTCAGTCTTACAATTTACATGATATCTGTATTCACCATTAGTCATTCAAGATAAAAGGCGTTATAGTTACCATTAACTGAAAAAATGAATATATGTTAGTAAGTAATACAGTGAAGGCAAATGTACAAGTAGAGTATCTATGAAATAACCATAAACAGTATAAATGTTAACTCTAATACTGCTGGGATTCGAACCAATGCCTTGAATTTTATCTAGCTCGAATACCTTATTGGTTTTATGCATGTTCAGTCCTAATATAGACAACGAGCAGCTAGCTAAAAAAAAAAAAAAAAAAAAAAAAAAAAAAAAAAAAAATTATTATTATCAACATAGAGACTTACTTAATATTTTGTCTCTTCGCACATTTTAAGATGAAATTTTAACACATCTGGTCTTGTATCAGTTAGGTAAAAAGTGGCATTACACTTTCCAACCAATTTGTAGTCACCTCATTTCATATTCTGGTCAACATAATATGGTTTATTCTCCACCATTCCAGATGGTAAATTATTAAGGAATAAAGAGAATGCAAATGCACAAGTAGAATTACAGCATAAGTAAATTATCTATAGAAATAATCATAAACAGTATAAATGTTAACTATAATACTGCTGGGATTCGAACCATTGCCTTGAATTTTATCTAGCTCGAATACTTTATTGATTTTATGTGTGTTCAGCCCTAATATAGACAGACCAGTGCTCGCGACCAGAGATCAGCTAGCTAAAAAGAACACAATTGTTATTATTAACATGATTACCAATTGTAGTCGCCCATTTCTTATACTGGTCAACTTAATATCGTTTATTCTCCCCCATTCTAAATGGTAGATTAGTTTGAAATAAAACGAATGCAAATGCACAAGTAGAATTACAACATAAGTAAATTATCTAGAGAAATTAACATAAACAGTACAAATGTTAATTATAATACTGCTGGGACTTGAACCAATGCCTTGAATTTTATCTACCTTGCATACCTTATTGGTTTTATGCTGTTCAGCCCTATATAGACAGACAAGCGATCGCAACCAACGAGCAGCTAGCTGAAAAGAACACAATTATTATTATTAACATGATTACCAATTTGTAGTTACCTCCTTTCTTATACTGGTCAACTTAATATTGTTTATTCTCCACCATTCTAAATGGTAGATTAGTTTGGAATAAAACGAATGCATATGCACAAGTAGAATTACAACATAAGTAAATTATCTAGAGAAATTATCATAAACAATATAAATGTTAATTATAATACTGCTGAGATTCGAACCACTGCCTTGAATTTTATCTAGTTCGAATACCCTATTGGTTTTGTGCATGTTCAGCCTTACTATAGAGACCCAAGATCGCGACCAACGAGCACCTAACAATTGTTTTCAAAATGGAATCTTCTCAAACAAAGATGATAATGTTACAAGTGCCTTTGCCACATACCAAGTCGAAAATCATTAGGTCGTGGAAGAAGTGGAACCTCACTTCCCGTTTGCAATATGATGGATTAAAGCAATATAGAAAATCTGCAAAAGATATTGCTATGTGGCAAAAATGGGTGGTAAACTCGAACAGTTAATATACTGTAAGGATTAATTTTTTAAAAATATTGTTAATTCGTATTTTTTGTAATCGATATTAGTCTATTTACTTTTGTATTATCCAGTCCTTCATTTACTCGTAATTCTTTAATAACTGAGGTTAACAAAGATGGTAATGGTACGAATTTAGAGCCTGACTGGAGAAGAGGTGAACAATCTGAACACTAAATGGAAACTTATACAAATCATTTAGATAATGAAAAAATAATTTAGATAATCATAAAAACAATTCATAATATACAAGATAATTGAAGTTAATGAAGACGTTAATGCTACGAAGGCATCGTCAAGCACTAATTCTCTGTGGAAAAGTTAATAAAATTCAAATAGTATATAATGCACAAAATCCAAAATTTCTTAATAAAGACCTTCCCCACTACCACAGAAAATATCTCTGGAATAAAATGGCTGAAATGTCAGAAAAAAAATGAATATCCGTTTACACTAGTCACCACTTGTCTTACACGGTCACTAGATTTTCTATTACAAGATTACCTTATCACATGTACAGAGAAAACAATTATTATTATTGACATTAGGGACTCAAGACTTTCTAACTCAATATTTTGCCTTTTCGAACATTTTAAGGTGAATAACACAATTGGTCTTGTATCAGTCAGGTAAAAAGTGGCATTACACTTTCCAACTAAATTCGTTTTCACCTCATCTCAAATACTGGTCAGCTTAATATCGTTTTTTCTCCGCCATTCCAGATGGTAGATTAGTATGGAATAAAGCGAACGCGAATGCACAAGTAGAATTACAGCACAAGTAAATTATCTATAGAAATAATCATAAACAGTATAAATGTTAACTATAATACTGTTGGGATTCGAACTACTGCCTTGAATTTTCTCTAGCTCACATATCTTATTGATTTTATGTGTGTTCAGCCCTATATAGACAGACCAGCGATCGCGACCAACGAGCAGCTAGCTAAAGAGAACGCAATTATTATTGTTAACATTTACAACTCATAGACTATCCAACTCAATGTTTTGGCATTTAACACATCTTAAGATGAAAGCATAACACATTTGGTCTTTTAACAAGCAACTAGCTAAAAAAAGAACACAATTACACTTTCCAACCAAATTCGTTGTCACCTCATTTCTTATACTTTTCAACTTAATATCGTTTATTCTCCACCATTCTAAATGATGGACTAGTATGGAATAAAACGAATGCAAATGCACAAGTAGAATTATAACAAAGGTAAATTATCTAGAGAAATTATCATAAACAGTATAAATGTTAATTATAATACTGCTGGGATTCGAACCATTGCCTTGAATTTTAAACAGTTCGAATACCCTATTGGTTTTGTGCATGTTCAGCCTTACTATAGAGACCCAAGATCGCGACCAACGAGCAGCTAACAATTGTTTTCAAAATGGAATCTCAAACAAAGTTACAAGTGCCTTTGCCACATACCAAGTCGAAAATCATTAGGTCGTGGAAGAAGTGGAACCTCACTTCCCGTTTGCAATGTAATGGATTAAAGCAATATAGGAAATCTGCAAAAGATATTGATATGTGGCGAAAATGGGTGGTAAACTCGAACAATTAACATACTGTAAGGATTAATTTTTTACATTTAGTTAATTAATTCGTATGTTTATAATCGATATTAGCTTATATACTTTTCTATTATTCACCCATCCATTTATCTATAATTCTTTAATAACTGAGGTTAACAAGGACGTTGGTACGATTTCATCTTCAAACCATAATTCGCTGTGGCAAAAGTGAATAGTGAAGGCCAAGAACATTCAAGTAGCATATAATGCACAGCTGCTCAGTTTCTGAATAAAGGCTATTCCTAGAACTACGAATAAAATAATGTCTGAATTAAATAGAGTTAAAAATTATATACACATATACATATATATATATATATATATATATATATATATATATATATATATATATATATAGAGAGAGAGAGAGAGAGAGAGAGAGAGAGAGAGAGAGAGAAGAGCTGTTTACATTAGTAACTCTGGTCTTGCAAAGTCATTAGATTTTCTATTACAAAATGATATCTGTATTCACCATTAGTCATTCAAGATAAAAGGCGTTATAGTTACCATTAACTGAAAGAATAAATATATGTTAGTAAGTAATACAGCGACTGCAAATGCACAAGTAAATTATCTATGCAATAACCATAAACAGTATGAATGTTGCTGGGATTCGAACCAATGCCTTGAATTTTATCTAGCTCGAATACCTTATTGGTTTTATGCATGTTCAGCCCTAATATAGACAAGCGGTCGCAACCAACAAGCAGCTAGCTAAAAAAGAACACAATTATTATTATTATTAACATAGAGACTTTCTAATTTAATATTTTGCCTCTTCGCACATTTGAAGATGAAAGTATAACACATTTGGTCTTGTATCAGTTAGGTAAAAAGTGGCATTACACTTTCCAACCAATTTGTAGTCACCTGGTTTCTTATACTGGTCAACATAATATCGTTTGTTCTCTACCATTCCAGATGGTAAATTAGTAAGGAATAAAGTGAACGCAAATGCAAAAGTAGAATTATAACATAAGTAAATTAACTAGAGAAATTATCATAAACAGTATAAATGTTAATCATAATACTGCTGGGATTCGAACCGATGCCTTGAATTTTAAATAGTTCGAATAACCTATTGGTTTTACGCATGTTCAGCCTTACTATAGAGACCCAAGATCGCGACCAACGAGCAGCTAACAATTGTTTTCAAAATGGAATCTTCTCAAACAAAGATCATAATGTTACAAGTGCCTTTGCCACATACCAAGTCGAAAATCATTAGGTCGTGGAAGAAGTGGAATCTCACTTCCCGTTTGCAATATGATGGATTAAACCAATATAGAAAATCTGCAACAGATTTTGCTATGTGGCAAAAATGGGTGGTAAAATCAAACAGTTAATATACTGTAAGGATTAATTTTTAGAATTTTGTTAATTCGTACTTTTTGTAATCGATACTAGTCTATTTACTTTTGTATTATCCATTCCTTCATTTATTTATAATTCTTTAATAACTGAGGTTAACAAGGACGCTAATGGCACGAATTCATTTTCAAACCGTAATTCGAACCATTGCCTAGAATTTTACTTGGTTCGAATACCTTATTGGTTTTATGCGTGTTCAGCCCTATATAGACGAACCAGCGCCTGCGACCAACGAGCAGCTAGCTAAAGACGGCTTTTTAAAAATAATGTTACAATTATCTTTGCCACATACCAAGTCGAAAACTACTTAGTTGTGGAAGAAGTGGAACCTTGCTTCCCGTTTCCAATGTAATGGATTAAAACAACATAGAGAATCTGCAAAGGATATTGCTTTGTGGCGAAAATGGGTGGCAAACTCGCAGAATCAATAAACTGCAATTATTATTTTTTATAAGAAAGTAAATTAATTCGTATTCTCTTATTATAATCGATATTAATTTATGTTCCTCTGTATTATTACTTATTCATTTATCTATACATTTTAATTTACTCTAGAGATCTATTATTATTAGAAAGTGTCTTGCTAACCCTCAAAAATGGCTTCATCAACCCCATTGTATAATTACCCCAAGTTTCAGAATCGTTGTTCCAACCAAACTCCGAAGCAAAAGTAGGATTTTGGCTGAAATCAAAATGGAAAAAACACTAATTTAGCATTTCTCTAGAACTGTTTTTAGAGACTGACTGGAGAAGAGATGAACAATCTGAACACTAAATGGAAACATACAAATAATTTAGATAATCATAATAACAATTCATAAGTTAATGAAGACGTTAATGCTACGAATGCATCGTCAAAATTCAAATAGTATATAATGCACAACAGCCAAAATTTCTTAATGCAGAAAAAATATATATACTTCTGGAATAAAATGGCTGAAATGTCAGAAAAAATGAATATCCGTTTACACTAGTCACCAATTGTCTTACAAGGTCATTGGATTTTCTATTACAAAATTACCTTATCACATGTACAGAGAAAACAATTATTATTATTGACATTAGGGACTCAAGACTTTCTAACTCAATATTTTGCCTTTTCGAACATTTTCAGATGAAAGTATAACACATTTAGTCTTGTATCAGTCAAGTAGAAAGTGGCATTACACTTTCCAACCAAATTCGTTTTCACCTCATCTCAAATACTGGTCAGCTTAATATCGTTTTTTCTCCACCATTCCAGATGGTAGATTAGTATGGAAGAAAGCGAACGCGAATGCACAAGTAGAATTACAGCACCAGTAAATTATCTATAGAAATAATCATAAACAGTATAAATGTTAACTATAATACTGATGGGATTCGAACTACTGCCTTGAATTTTATCTAGCTCGCATACCTTATTGATTTTATGCGTGTTCAGCCCTATATAGACAGACCAGCGATCGCGACCAACGAGCAGCTAGCTAAAGAGAACGCAATTATTATTGTTAACATTAACAACTCATAGACTATCCAACTCAATGTTTTGCCATTTAACACATTTGAAGATGAAAGCATAACACATTTGGTCTTTTAACAAGCAACTAGCTAAAAAAAGAACACAATTACACTTTCCAACCAAATTCGTTGTCACCTCATTTCTTATACTTTTCAACTTACTATCGTTTATTTTCCACCATTCTAAATGATAGATTAGTATGGAATAAAACGAATGCAAATGCGCAAGTAGAATTATAACAAAAGTAAATTATCTAGAGAAATTATCATAAACAGTATAAATGTTAATTATAATACTGCTGGGATTCGAACCATTGCCTTCAATCTTAAACAGTTCGAATACCCTATTGGTTTTGTGTATGTTCAGCCTTACTATAGAGACCCAAGATCGCGACCAACGAGCAGCTAACAATTGTTTTCAAAATGGAATCTTCTCAAAGTTACAAGTGCCTTTGCCACATACCAAGTCGAAAATCATTAGGTCGTGGAAGAAGTGGAACCTCACTTCCCGTTTGCAATGTAATGGATTAAAGCAATATAGGAAATCTACAAAATATATTGAAATGTGGCGAAAATGGGTGGTAAACTCGAACAATTAACATACTGTAAGGATTAATTTTTTACATTTAGTTAATTAATTCGTATGTTTGTAATCGTTATTAGTTTATATACTTTTGTATTATTCACCCATTCATTTATTTATAATTCTTTAATAACTGAGGTTAACAAGGACGTTGGTACGATTTCATCTTCAAACCATAATTCTTTGTGGCAAAAGTGAATAGTGAAGGCTAAGAAAATTCAAGTAGCATGTAATGCACAGCTGCTCAGTTTCTGAATAAAGACTATTCCTAGAACTACGAATAAAATAATGTCTGAATTAAATAGAGTTAAAAATTATATACACATATACATATATATATATATATATATATATATATATATATATATATATATATATATATATATATAGAGAGAGAGAGAGAGAGAGAGAGAGAGAGAAAGAAGAGCTGTCTACATTAGTAACTCTGGTCTTGCAAAGTCATTAGATTTTTTATTACAAAATTACTTTATCACAGAGATAGAACGCAGTCATTATTAAAATTAGTGACTCGGAAAACTTAATATAAATAATCAAAATTTTATATTAGGCAATTCTTTTAGTCTTACAATTTACATGATAATTGTATTCACCATTAGTCATTCAAGATAAAAGGCGTTATAGTTACCATTAACTGAAAGAATAAATATAAGTTAGTAAGTAATACAGCGACTGCAAATGCACAAGTAGATTATTTATGCAATAACCATAAACAGTATAAATGTTGCTGGGATTCGAACCAATGACTTGAATTTTATCTAGCTCGAATACCTTATTGGTTTTATGCATGTTCAGCCCTAATATAGACAAGCGGTCGCAACCAACGAGCAGCTAGCTAAAAAATAGAACACAATTACTATTATTATAAACATAGAGACTTTCTAACTTAATATTTTGCCTCTTCGCACATTTGAACATGAAAGTATAACACATTTGGTCTTGTATCAGTTAGGTAAAAAGTGGCATTACACTTTCCAACCAATTTGTAGTCACCTGGTTTCTTATACTGGTCAACATAATATCGTTTGTTCTCTACCATTCCAGATGGTAAATTTGTAAGGAATAAAGTTAACACAAATGTACAAGTAGAATTACAACATAAGTATATTATCTAGAGAAATTACCATAAATAGTATAAATGTTAATTATAATACTGTTACGCCGGCCGCCTCGTCTCTTTGCCACCAACACAAGGCAGGCTAGGCAGACGGCGTGTTATCCACAGGGTCGTGAACACTGAACAGCTCCAAGAGGCACCGAGCACCACAGTGTCCCAGACACCACGAGGGGAAACGCCAGTGGCGAGGCAGGGCACGAATAAAACACAAAATGACAGTCTTTCCTTTATTTACCCGTAACTTTTCTATAGCACAATACAGGGGGAACCAGCATGTCCACACTGCACGATACAGCTTATAACAGTGGCAACACAGAGTTATATCAGGTCACCAGGGCACAAACGAGGTCTTCACAGAGCAGCACCCAACTGCATCCTCTTGGCTTGTTCTCCGCTCTCCGTCACAGCCAGCTGCGTCATGTTTGCCCAGGTCCCTTCATGTTACACATGCCCAGTCATCCTTTTCATGTAACACAGTTTCGCACAAGACAAAGACCACTGTGTACACTGTCCCCCTATCAAGCAGACGACCTCTGCTCTGACATACCTAACCTGAAACAAACTACAGAAAATTTAAATAAAATGTCCTCAGGATAACAAATTCTTCAACAAAGTACCGTAATGGAAAATCAGTTCTCAAACACAAATCTTTCTAAAAACGTTAACCGTATTGAAAATCCTCTCAGACACAAAAATCTTTCATCCGCGCGGTTCCTCACTCCTCACTGGGTCGCTCTGGAGAGTGGGCGCGTAGATTGGCAGTGCACCCAGAGGGGTACTTCTGCCCCAAGACCTGGCTCATGTCACTATTGACGTCTTTTGCATCGCCCCACCGTCCAATGCTCGCCTCATCTCGGTCAGCGTCTGCCAGTCCTCATCGCCGCTACTGGCTACGTTCATCTTTTCACCATGGCCCAGGAGTAGCTTCCTGGCCCTGGTAACGCCACAGCCGTGGCGCCAAGTCCTCGAGGAGTCAGGTACGGCACACACCAACCAACTCTCGCTCCCGATGACTCTTCTGGACACTCCCTTCCTCAGCAAGTGCCAGCTTTGCACCGTGCACCTTCGGTCCTTATTGGAGAAGTTAGCTACCAACACTGTAACTAACCCCTCCCTGGTCCAACAAGGCTCCGCCCACCGCTACGCCATCAGCCAGCTGTCAGGTTTTGATGGGCTCCACGAGGCCCTCTACTCCACGCATCACTCTTGATAGTCGACACCGGATCTAGACTCTGTCCTGGGGCAAGGTGCAGTCGTTCGCCGTAACTACACTCTGCGCAGCCAATCTCTGGAAGCAAGGGCACATCTTCACCGTGCACCCTCACCAGCTTCCGTCCAAGGTCGACACACGGCTTACTCTGCGTCAGGTAGTCAAGGCCCAGCAAGCAGTGCTCGTCCAGATCGGCCACATACACCGGCAGCCGCTGCACCGTGCTGCCACGCCATACGAGCCTCCACTGGCCCCTTGAGGTGCACACAATGCCCCGTGACACCACACAGTCTCTGTGGTGCGTCTGGAAGTTGCATAGTGGCCAACATATCAGGCCGCACTAGGGTCTTCTCAGCCCCAGTGTCCACTGTCAGGCGGCATGGCTTCCCATCTATTGAGCCCCCTCCACCTGCATCGTTGCTGGTTCGACGCAGCTTACCCAAGTCGGGCCCGGGAACCGAGGACGGCTGGGTTTCGGCCCCCTTCTCCAGAGTTTTCCACCTGTACCACTTCCTTAGCCTTAGGACATGCACTCGGATGGTGACCATACCTACCACAGTCCTTGCAGCACTGCTGGAAGGCATCAGAATCCGTCCGCTTGAGAGGACGTGTTCTCCGCTCCCTCTGACACTGACTACGTCTGTGCCCTACCTCTCCGCAGCCCCAACACAAGCCTTGGAAAATGCTCGGGCACACCTTCCTCAATGCTACTTTCTCCACTTTAGCCTTCCGGCCCCGGAGGTCACGGCGGGGCTGAGCAGCTGGCCCTAGGCCACTGGTTGCCTTCAGGAAGGCCTCGAACTCCAAGGCCCTTGCCAGCGCCACCTGCAGGTCCTCAGGGTGTGCCTGCTTGACGTAGATTTGCAGCTGCTGGTCCTATAAAGCGTCAACAAAGAAATCACGGGCCAGGACCACAATCATCTCTTCCGCAGCCACAGGGTACGACCTCCTTACCAGCACCTCCACATCCTGCGCCAGCTGGGACAGTGTCTCGCCACGCTCACGAGTCCGCTTCTTCAAGTGGGCCCGATATACCTCGGCCTGGTGCTGGTGCCCGAAACGGCGTTTCAAAGCCTCTGCCACGCTGGTGTAAGAGGCCTGTTGGGATGCCGGCAGATGCCCCAACACTTCCACCGCGGGGCCCCTTAACGCTGTTACCAGCTGCAGGGCCTTCTCTTCCTGGCTCCAGCCCTGGGCAGATGCCAGCATTTCAAATTGGGCGACATATGCCTCCCAGGCCACCTTCCCGTCATACTCAGCTGGCTTACACCTCACAGAATGTCTGGAGGCCGAGGGGCTGCAGGGTGGAGAACGCGTGCCATGAACTAACACACCTGGAGGGGAGGAAGGGTGTGAGGGAGGCAACGAGGCGGGTTGACCGGGTCCGAGTTTGCCGCCACCTATATCCAAGGGAGCGGTTCCGATGGGTCCCCAGCCTTCTGCAGCGACCACTGGCTGCGACACGACGCTGTGAGGCCCAGGGGTTTCCTGCCACAGACCCCAGGCAGACCCCAGTAAATCTGACACTCTGGCATCTGTTGCCAGAACCTCGTCTGCCTTCTCTGTTTGCAACGTTACTACCTCGTGACGCCGCCTTTCCTCATTCACTTCCTCCCTCAGGCCCTGAACCTCGCCCTTCAGAGTCTGCACCTCCTCCATCAGTTCATTCTTCACGCTGTTGCAGGCCTTGTCGGTGTACTGTTGAGTTTCCATCTTCACAGATGCGAGATTGCTCTGTAGCACCTCAACAAGTTGGCAGAACTGTTCCTCTGCCTTCCTTGCCTGCATCTCGACGAGATGGTGCGCCTGCTCGCGTGCCCTCTGTGCCTGCTCTTCTGCCCTTTGTGCCATTTCCTCCCTCATACCGGCCAGCATGGCAGTGATCAGGTCCATCTGGCTCGGCTTCACCTCACTCGTGCCTGCCTCAGTCATAGCCTCCTCTCCCTCATGGCTGCCGCCATCTTTGGAGAACATGATAAATCGGCGCTCTCACCGATCAAATATCACAAATCCCACTCCTGACACCATTTGTTACGCCGACCGCCTCGTCTCTCTGCCACCAACACAAGGCAGGCTAGGCAGACGGCGTGTTATCCACAGGGTCGTGAACACTGAACAGCTCCAAGAGAACCGAGCACACAGTGTCCCAGAACACACACGAGGGGAAATGCCAAGTGGCGAGGCAGGGCACGAAATAAACATACGATGACGTCTTTCCTTATATTACACAAGTTATTTACCCGTACACTTTTCTATAGGCACAATACAGGGGGAAACCAGCATGTCACACTGCACGATACAGCTTATAACAGGGCAACACAAAGTTATATCAGGTCACCAGGGCACAAACGAGGTCTTCACAGGAGCAGCACCCAACTGCGTCTCTCTTGGCTTGTTCGTCCGCTCCTCCGCTCACAGCCAGCTGCGTCATGTTTGCCCAGGTCCCTTCATGTTAACACATGCCCAGGTCATCCTTTTCATGTTAACACATGTTTCGCACAGAGACAAAGACCCACTGGTGTAGCAATACTGCTGGGATTCGAACCGATGCCTTGAATTTTAAATAGTTTGAATACCCTATTGGTTTTGTGCATGTTCAGCCTTACTATAGAACCCAAGATCGCGACCAACGAGCCAGCTAACAATTGTTTTCAAAATGGAATCTTCTCAAACAAAGATGATAATGTTACAAGTGCTTTGCCACATACCAAGTCGAAAATCATTCGGTCGTGGAAGAAGTGGAACCTCTCTTCCCGTTTGCAATATGATGGATTAAAGCAATATAGAAAATCTGCAAAAGATATTGCTATGTGGCAAAAATGGGTGGTAAACTCGAACAGTTAATATACTGTAAGGATTAATTTTTTAAATTTTGTTAATTCGTACTTTTTGTAATCGATACTAGTCTATTTACATTTGTATTATCCATTCCTCCATTTATTTGTAATTCTTTATAACTAGGTTAACAAGGATGCTAATGGTACGAATTCATTTTCAAAAGGTAATTTTCTGTGGCATAAGTGAATTCGAACCATTGCCTAGAATTTTATCTGGTTCGAATACCTTATTGGTTTTATGCGTGTTCAGCCCTATATAGACAAACCAGCGCTCGCGACCAACGAGCAGCTAGTTAAAGACTGCACTTTAAAAAAGAATGTTACAATTATCTGTGCCACATACCAAGTCGATAACTACTTAGTCGTGGAAGAAGTGGAACCTTGCTTCCCGTTTGCAATGTAATGAATTAAAACAACATAGAGAATCTGCAAAGGATATTGCTTTGTGGCGAAAATGGGTGGCAAACTCGCAGAATTAATAAACTCCCAATTATTATTTTTTATAAGAAAGTAATTAAATGGTATTCTCTTATTATAATCGATATTAATTTATGTTCCTCTGTATTATTACTTATTCATTTATCAAATACATTTTAATTTTACTCTAGAGATCTGTCATTATTATAAAGTGTCTCGCTAACCCTCAGAAATGGTTTCATCAGCCCCACATTATAATTACCCCAAGTTTCAGTAGGGTTGTTCCAACCAAAACTCTGAAGCAAACGTAGGTTTCTGGCTGAAATCAAAATGGGAAAAAAACACTGATTTAGCATGATTTCTCTAGAATCATTTTTAGAGCCTGACTGGAGAAGAGATGGACAATTTAACACTAAAGGGGAAAACTTATACAAATAATTCAGATAATCACAAAACCAAAACCGCTTTCATATGAAGCCTGGATTCGCTGCTATCGTAGGAAGTGCATAAGAACTTTTCATTATTGAACTTTTTTTAACAGTTAATTGGCTACAAGACAATATGTAAAAATAGAATACTTTGGGCATGGGTTAAATGTTTGTCATTTCATTTCTGTTAATTACCTTGATATTAAAATTAGCCAATTTGTAACTTTTTTTTCACTTCCTCACCAATTAATATTATTTCTATTACACTTTGATTTTTTTTTTCATAATTGTTTACAAGATAACTGAGGTTAATAATGCTACAAATGCAGCTTCAAACACAAATTCTCTGTGGCAGAAGTGAGTAAAATTCAAATAGTATATAATGCACCAAAAGCTATAATTTCTTAATAAAGACCTTTCGCCACAACCACAGAAAATATCTCTGGAATAAAATGGCTGAAATATCAGAAAAAAGGATATCCGTTTACATTAGTCACCACTCGTTTTACAAGGTCACTAGATTTTCTATTACAAAATTCCTTTATCACATACACAAAGAAAACAATTATTATTATTGACATTAGGAACTCAGACTTTCTAACTCAATATTTTGCCTATTCGAATATTTTAAGATGAAAGTATAACACATTTGGTTTGTATTAGTGAGGTAATAAGTGGCATTACACTTTCCACCCAAAGTCGTTTTCACCTCATTTCATATACTGATCAACTTAATTCCGGATGGTAGCTTAGTAAGTAATACAGTGATTACAAATGCACAAGTTGAATTACAACATAAATAAATTATCCATAGGAATAATCATAAACAGTATAAATGTTAACTATAATACCATTGGGATTCGAACTAATGTCTTGAAATTTATCTAGCTCAAATACCTTATTGGTTTTATGCACGTTCAAGCTTACTATAGATCATTCAACTGCATTCAACATTAGTCATTCAAGAGAAAAAGGCGTTTTAGTTACCATTAACTGAAAAAATAAATGTTTGTTAGTAATACAGTGACTGCAAATGCACAAGTACATTATCTATGAAATAACCATAAACAGTCTAAATGTTAACTATAATACTGCTGGGATTCGAACCAATGCCTTGAATTTTATCTAGCTCGAATACCTTATTGGTTTATGTATGTTCAGCCCTAATATAGACAGACGAACGGTCGCAACCAACTAGCAGCTAGCTAAAAAGAACACAATTATTACTATTAACATAGAGACTAAGAGACTTTCTGATATAATATTTTGCCTCTTCGCACATTTTAAGATGAAAGTATAACACATTTGGTCTTGTATCAGTTAGCTAATATCGTTTTTTCTTCACCATTCCAGATCGTAGATTAGTATGGAATAAAGCGAACGCGAATACACAAGTAGAATTACAACACAATGTAAATTACCTATAGAAATAACCATAAACAGTATAAATGTTAACTATAATACTGCTGGGATTCGAACCATTGCCTTCAGTTTTATCTAGCTCGCATATCTTATTGATTTTATGCGTGTTCAGCTCTATATAGACAGACCAGCGATCGAGACTAACGAGAGCTAGCTAAAGAGAATGCAATTATTATTGTTAACATTAGGGACTCATAGACTATCTAACTCAATGTTTTACCATTTAGCACATTTTAAGATTTGATCTTTTTATCAGTCAGGTAAAAAGTGACATTACACTTTCCAACCAAATTCGTTGTCACCTCATTTCTTATACTTAATATAGTTTATTCTCCACCATTCCAGATGGTAGATTAGTAAGGAATACAGCGAATGCGAATGCACAAGTAGAATTACAGCACAAGTAAATTATCTATAGAAATTATCATACATACATAAAGGTTAATTATAAAACCGTTGGGATTCAAACCATTCCCTTGAATTTTATCCAGTTCGAATACTCTATTGGTTTTATGTACATTCAGCCTTATTATAAAGAGACCCGAGATCGCGACCAACGAGCAGATACCTAACAATTCTTTATCAAAATGGAATCTTCTCAAACAAAGATCATAATGTTACAAGTGCCTTTGCCACATACCAAGTCGAAAATCATTAGGTCGTGGAAGAAGTGGAACCTCGCTTCCCGTTTGCAATGTAATGGATTAAAGCAATATAGAAAATCTGCAAAAGATACTGTTTTGTGGCGAAAATGGAGGGTAAACTCGAACTATTAATTTACTGTAAGGATTAATTTTTTAAATTTAGTTAATTCGTATTTTTTGTAATCGATATTAGTTTATTTACTTTATAATTATTCACTCATTCATTTATTTGTAATTCATTAATAACTGAGGTTAACAAGGACGTTGGTATGATTTCATCTTCAAATCATAATTCTCTGTGGCAAAAGAGAATAGTGTAGGCCAAGAAAATTCAAGTAGCATATAATGCACAACTGCTCAATTTCTAAATAAAGACCATTACTAGAACTACAGATAAAATAATGTCTGAATTAAATAATTTTTTGAAAATTAGAAAAAAGAAGAGCTGTTTACATCAGTAACTCTGGTCTTGCAAAGTCATCAGATTTTCTATTACAAAATTACTATATCAGAAATAGAACGCAATCATAATTAAAATTAAAGACTAGGAAAATGTAATATAGATTATCGACATTTTATGTTGCCAACTCTTTTAGTCTTACATTTTACCTAATAACTGTATTCACCATTCAAGAATAAAAGGCTTTTTAAAATTCCTTTCAAAAATGCCCCGGTTTAAACATTAATTGTAAAAAAATATATATTAGTAGAAATACGCGATTGCAAATAAACAAGAAAATTTCTTAGAAAAAAATCAAAAAACACAAAATTTTACTCTTTATGCTGGGAAATCGAACTAAGCCTTGAATTTTTTTGGGCTTGAATACCTTATTGGTTTTATGCATTTCAGCTCTAATAGACAGACAAGCAGTCGCAACCCAACGAGCAGCTAGCTAAAAAGAACACACAGAGACTTTTAACTTTATATTTTGCCTCTTCGCACATTTTAAGATGAAAGTATAACACATTTAGTCTTGTATCAGTCAGGTAAAAAGTGGCATTACACTTTCCAACCAATTTGTAGTCACCTCATTTCTTATACTGGTCAACTTAATATCGTTTATTCTCCACCATTCCAGATGGCAGATTAGTAAGGAATAAAGCGAAAACGAATGTACAAGTAGAATTATAGCATAAATGAATTTTCTAGAGAAATCATCATAAACAACATAAATGTTAATTATAAAATGCTGGGATCTGGACCCATTGTCTTGAATTTACCTAGCTCGAATACCTTATTAGTTTTATGCACATTCAGCCTTACTACAAAGAGACACGATATCGCGACCAGCAGACAGCTAGCTGACAATTGATTTTAAAATGGAATCTTCTCAAACAAAGATGATAATGTTACAAGTGTCTTTGCCACATACCAAGTCGAAAATCATTAGGTCGTGGAAGAAGTGGAACCTCGCTTCCCGTTTGCAATGCAATGGATTAAAGTAATATAGAAAATCTGCAAAGGATATTGCTTTGTGGCGAAAATGGATGAATTATTAGACAGGATTTTTTTTTTTTTTTTTATGAAGTAAATTAATTCACAATTTCTCATTGTAGTCTATATTAGTTTATCTATTTCTGTATTATTTATTCATTAATTTATGAATTATTTAATTTACTCCAGAGATCTATTAATATTAGAAAGTGCCTCGCTAATCCTCAGAAATGGCTTCATCGTTCCCCACAAGCACTATTACCCCAAATTTCAGAATCATTGTTCCAAGCAAACTTCAAGCAAAAGTAGGATTCTGGATGAAAACAAAATAGGGAAGACCACTACTTTATAGCAGAGACATTCATAATTACTCTAGAGATCTTTAAACAACCTGATTGCAGAACCGGACAACCTGAATACTAAATGGAAATAATATAGATAAACAGACATGCGGATAAAATTAAACACGCTTTTATATGAACCTTGAATTCACGATTAACTGCAACACCAGGGAGAACACAGGAACTTTTCACTTTTTTTTTTTTTTTTTTTTTTTTTTTTTTTTTTAATGATGGTAGGCTCCTTTCTGTTCCTTTATTTCCTCTTTCTTCGTATGTGTCCAAAAGTGCAGAACAAAGATGCAGTTCTTTGTTACAGTTAATAAATTGCCCTACTAGATATGTAAAAAATAGTAGTCTCTGGGTATGGGTGAAATGTTTCTGATGTCATTTCCGTTATATTGAAATGAAAATCAACCAAAGAAAATGTATATTAACAAATAAGGAAGTCGGTTTCAATTGCAACAAATTTCACTCCCTCACCATTTTTTTTTTTTTTTTTTTTATCACCCTGTAAAAATGTTTCGCACTTGTTCCCAAGATACTGAGGTTCAAAAGGGACGTTAAGGCTACACGACGTATCTTCTAAGAAATATAGCAAAAGTTATTAAATTCAAGAGGATAATGCATTAAAATGAAGTTTTCTGAATAATCCACTTCCGTAACTACTGAACAAAATAGGTATGGCCCTGAGCACTGAGCACAAGAAAACTTGATGTATTCCATCTTACCGCATTGGCAGCTCGTCCTTGCGACCGTGTCACTTAAACAAGAATAATTACAAAACAAAACCAACATCGCTCTCGTTCCTTGGGGGGGGGTTCACGGGCGCACGAAACGTTTAAATGTTAACTATAATACCATGGGATTCCAGCCATTCCCTTTAAATTTTTTCTAGCTCGAATACCCTATTGGTTTTATGCACGTTCAGCCTTACTGTAGGAGAGACCCGAGAACCTCGCTTCCCGTTTGCAATTTAATGGATTAGAACAACATAGAAATTCTTCAAACATCGCGACCAACGAGCAGCTACCTAACAGTTGTTTTATAAAATGGAATCTTCTCAAACAAAGATCATAATGTTACAAGTGCCTTTGCCACGCACGAAGTTTAAACTCATTAGGTCGTGGAAGAAGTGGAACCTCGCTTCCCGTTTGCAATGTAATGGATTAGAACAACATAGAAATTCTTCAAACATTATTGCTATGCGGCAAAAATTTGTGGGTAACTCGCAGAATTCATTTTGCAAGAAAATTAATTCGCATTTTCTTAAAATTATAATCAATATTAATTTATTACTCATTCATTTATTTTAAAAAATTATGTACTTCAGACATGCGGATAATACTAAAAACGCGCTATATTTGTTCATAAGATAACTGAGTTTTTAAGAAAGACGTTAATGCTACGACTGGGATCTTCAAACACTAATTCCCTGGAAACAAAATAAATAAAATTCAAATAGCATATAATGCACTACAGCATAAATTTTTGAATAAAGACCATTCCCAAATGCAAAGGAAACATGATGGCTCTGGAACAAAATGGTGAATAATATTGAACTAGGAATATCCATTTATATTACAACCGCTGGTCTTGCAAGGTCATTAGATTTTCTATTACAAAGTTACTTTATCATATGTAGAGAGAACGCAATGTTTATTATTCACATTTAGGACTCTCAATCCTTCATCATTTAAAATAAGCCGACAAAAGGGGAGAAAGAGGTATCTTTTCTTTTTTTCGTATTTTAACCAGGTCACCTTTTCAATAAAAAAGAAAAAAAAAGAAGTAAATTTAGTATTTCTTTTTAATTTTATTTTATATATTATTATATAATATAATATTTATTATATATATATTATATTTTTTACGCGCCGCCCCCTCTCTTGCCCCCAACACAAGGCAGGTGGCAGACGGCGTGCTTTCACAGGGTTCGGAACACAAAACAGCTCCAAGAGGCAACCGGCACCACACGCCCCAAAAACCCACGAGGGGAAACACCAAAGGGGGGGAGGGCACGAAGTAAAAACCAAAAGACGGTCTTTTCCCTTTTTTTACACAAATTATTTACCCGTCACTTTTTCTTGGCACTCGGGGGGACACCAGCAGTCACACTGCCGATCGCTTTAAACAGGGAACAACAAAAAATCAGGTCCCAAAAAGGGACAACGAGGTCTTCCCCGGAAGCCCACCCAACCGCCCCTTTGGCTTTTTCCTCCCCCCTCCGCTCACAGCCCCTGCGTCATTTTGCCCAGGTCCCTTCTTTTTAACACTGCCCAGGTCATCCTTTTTTATGTTAACAATGTTTTTGCACAGAGACAAAGACCCACGGCGTAGAATTATATAATATTTTATACAAAGATATATTTTATACAATATTTATTATAATTATATAATAGTACACCCCTATAAAAATAGTTTTTATTTTTTAAGGATTTGGGTGGTTCTAATTTATAATGTGCGCTCTTAAGGCCCTTACGGGGGGACCCGAACAGGCAATAAACATATTACAATATATGAAGATTTTTTAAAGAATGAAAAAATGGTTAATTTGAATAACATTTTATTTTTGATATTTATTTTTTTTTATTTCAAATGTTAAACATTCCGTATAAGGCTCTACGTTAGTCAAGATTTAAAAAAAAAAAAAAAAAAAAAAAAAAAAAAAAAGTAAAACTAAATACATTTAAATTAACGAAATCCAGTAGACATAATATTCTATTCATTGAGTTTGAAAATTTAAATTTCTTTTCCCATTACTAAAATTTTTTTTGTAAATTCAATTTAATATTTTATCCTTTATTTTGTTTAAATCAAAAAAGTAAAATTTTAAATTCTGGAAAATAATTTTCCCAAAATTTTAGTAATTCTTTTCCCCCCGGTCTCATTTCCCC
>NC_051420.1:2297050-2317050 GCF_015228065.2 Penaeus monodon
TTACCCCCCCAACCCCCCCCCCCCCCAAAAATTTGGGTCCCAAACCGTGGGGCCCCCCCCCCGACAAGGGGGGGGGGGGCCCCCCCCCCCTAATCAGAATAAAAAGGGGGGGGACCCCAAAAAAGGGGGTTTTCAGCTCAGGGCGGCCCCCGCCCAGCCATTTGGCCAAAACCCCCAGGACGCCCCCCCCCGGGGAAAAATAGGGGGCCCCCCACCCCCGGAAAAACCAAGGGGGAGGCTTCCGGGTCCCAAGCGGGTAAAGGGGTGGTAATCCCCTCACCCCCCCTTTGGTCCCCTTTAAGATTTTGACCCCAGGGTGACCCCCCCTTTGGGAAAAGCCCCCTTGGGGTGGGGGGGTGGGAGGCCCCCAATGTTGGTACCACCGGGGGGGAACCCAACTATCCCCTGGGGGATAGAAAAACCCCTTTTCCCCGGCCCAAAAAGGGGAGGGGTCACCCCCCTTTTCCATTAAAAGGGCCCCAAAAAAATTCTAGGGGTTTTTCCCTGGCTCCCAACCAGGAAGAAGGGGGAACAAGGGTCCCCTCCTGCAACCATTTTTGGCCCTTTACGGGTTTAAAGGGGCCTTTCAAGGGTAATAAGGTGTAAACTGGGAAGGGTTACATATGGTTTTGGATATCCCGGAAAGATCATCGAAAGTGGTGCATTTTTCCTCATCCCCCCGGGGGGAGTTTTGAGCCAATATAGTTCCCCCTTTGACCCGGTTGGGGGGGGGGTGGAAAATGGAATTCTTTTGTAGTTTAAAAATTTACAAAAACCCCCCCTAGTTAAGAATTTCCCCCTTCCCGGAACATGATGAGGGATTTAAGCTTAAAGGGAAGGGGGGAAATTTTAAGGGTGGGCTAAACGTAAAAAGGGGGAAAAGTTTACCCGGTTTTTAAATTAAAAACTTTCTTTAAAAACCTTTTAAACCCTTAAAGGTTTCCCAATCATACTTGTTTTTGGTCACAAAAAAAAAACAAACCCCACACCCCCCAAAAAAACCCCCAAAAAAAAAACCCAAAAAAAAAAAAAAACCCCCAACCAAAAAAAAACAAAAAAAATTTTTAAAAAAAAATTTTTAAAAAAAAAAAAAAAAAAAAAAAAAAAAAAGGTAAAGCCTAGTCCCCAACCCTATGCGGTGTTCCATGCCGGGGTTATGGGCTGGAGCCAACTTTGCCGTTTAAGGGGAAAATGGAAAAACCAAAAATGTGTTAAGTGGGGTACAAAGGGTCATAAAGGGGAGATGACAACTGCCCGGGCCCCAAATAGCTGTTCCACTGAAAAAGAAGCTCTGAAGCTTTTTAAAGCATGTAAAAGGGTAAAAATTTGAGAAGAAGTATTGATATAAGGAGCAAGAAAAAATTTATTTTTTCCAGAGGAAAAGCGACTCCCCGTGTGCTTTTTGCACAGCCGGAAAAATCCTTTGCTTGGGTTTGGCCCATCCCCTTCCCCACCAACCCTTGCCTTCAATGCTTCTTACACCACCACCTCCCCACTTTTTTAAACCTCAGCCCCCCAATTGCTGAAACGCCTTGGGAATCCACCGAACGGAGTGGGAGTGAGGGGCTTTTGAAGAGACTCCTCCTCCCAAAAAAGGTTTTTTGGAGCCATCAGGTGAGGCCCCAGGGGCCCTCAATGGTGACAGCCCCACTGCCACCTTTCCCACAGGGCCTCTGCTGCTGGGCAGAATCCCCCAAAACCAAAAGGCGGGGGTTTGCCCTTTCCCCGGAAAAGGAATCCTGAGTCTGTTCAAAAGACTTTTTAAAGGGGGGTTTTTGGGACCCGTCGGAAAGGGGTCCAGGGGTCTCAACATAAAGCTCCAGCTGCCCCCACATCCCAGGGGCCTCTGTGTAGGCAGAATCCCCCTAAGAAAAGGCTCAGGCCCGTTCTTTTGTCCAGGCAAAGAAATCCTGAGCCGTAAAAAGGAAGCCGGGGAAAACTGTTCCAGGGAAAAACCCCTAAAAAAGTTTCCCCAAGACCCGGGAAAGGGACGCCAAAAGGTTAGGGCAAACCTTGACCACAGGTGCTCCCAAACCCCCTTTAAAAAAAATAGTTTAAAGCTGGTCCCTAATCCAATGGAACTGTGGGGGAATCTGCAAAATGGAAGAACAAAATTGATAGCTTCATGAAACCCGTTTGGTATGCCTACAAGAGATTGGCCCAGGGAAAATCATCGTTTTCCCTGAGGGATTCCAAATTCAACCCCTTTATGGGACTTTTGACAATGGACCTCATGGGGGGATAGCAGAAATGGTCGTAAAGACTTTCCCCTTTCCCGGCCCATCCCCCTGCAGACAACACTGCAGGTGAAGGCTGTGAGAATAGGCTTGACAGACCTTACACTTTTGCATTATCTCCCTTCCTCCACATAATCTCAACATAAATGATTTGAAGATTATTTGGGCATTCCCCACATCCATTTTACTTTTGGGGAGTTTTAAATGGTGGGCCCTCACCTTGGGGGGACATTTTTGTGAAACCCCTCGGGAAGGGCCTTGGAGCCCTTTGCTCCAAGGTAGAGCAGTTTTATTGAACAGGACACTCCCCACATTCCAAATTCAAAGGGGAATTCTCCAATATGACCTTAAATTTGTCTCCCCTGTTTCCCACAGATGAATTTCATTTGGGCAGGTTATGGAAGACTAAGGGAAGGACCTTTTCCCAAATACTTTGGAGGAGGTGAATGGTATTCCAGCCAAGGAGTGCAAGATGGCGACTTGAACTGGGGGACGGGAAATCTTTTAGATCAACTGCGTATTGCATGGATCGGGGAATGTTTTCCAGTGTGTTAAAGGCTGTTAATCCTTCACATCCGAATTCCCCTTGCAGCAAAAAGATCCTTTCCCAAAGTACGGGCATTACCGCGCCCTGGTACCATGGTGGTCTGATGAATGCCAACAAGCTGTCAGAGCAAGAAAAGCGATTAAGGCAGTTAAAAACGACGCCCCAGTGATGTACCTTTGACCCATTAAAAAAAAGCCCGACCCAAGGCCAGGCGAGTGCAAAGGAGGCCAAGGGCGCATGGAGACAGTATGTCCCTTGATTAACTCTGGACCCCTTTAGCATGGTATGGACGGGTGGGGAAGATCTTTGGAAAGAGCACATCACTTCACCACCTCTTTGAGATTGATGGAAATCATCACAGATAAAAAAGATGTTGCTAATGAACTAGCAAACCCGGCAGAGATTCCTCGGAGCATCTTCCCACTCCCGATTCTCCACTCTTGGGGCTGAACAGGAAAAAACCCCCCAGTGTCGTTCTTCAGTAGGAGCAGCGAACTTCCATAAATTCCATTTTGCGAAAGGAGAGGGGCCCTTGCTTCAGCCTCCCTTAAGACTGCCCCAGGAAGTGAGAATTCCATCCCAAATGATATTCACTTACAGAGAGATCCCAAAAGTTTTTGTTGGACCTATTCAATGGATAAAAGGGGGAGGGTACAGTGCCACCCACGGGGAAAGAGTCTATAATCATTCCGTCCCAAAAAACCGGCAAGGAGCTTCCCACCCAGGAAATTAAGCCAATTTTCCCACCACGGCACCCAAAGCTGGGGAGAAAATGGTAAAATTCAGGTTGACATGGACTGAAAGGAAACGTGCTGACTCCAATTAATATGGGTTTAGAAGTTTGAGATCGCCCACAGATGCACTTGTAAGGAGGAAACGCTATACAGAATTCCTTTGCACACGACGTCACATGATAGCGTCTTCTTTGCCTTGAAAAGGCTTATGATACTACTTGGAGATGGATACTCAAGAAGTGTAGCATTGGCTTAAGAGGAGATTACCACTTCAACAAAGCTTCTTTCTAAAAGGGAAATTTAGAGTTCGGGTGGGAAAAAAGTTTCTCAATTGGAAGATCAGGGGGGGTCCCACAAGGGGGTGTCTTAAATTGGGGCCCTGTTTGCCATTGTAAAATGAATTGTAAAGGGGGGTTCCAAGTCCTGTTCATGTAATCGTATGGGAACTTTACACTTACTGTCAGGAGGAAACTTTCAGGATGTCAAGGGCACAGCAGGTGCAAAAAATAGGTTGTACAGGGGAAACATTCCTGGGTTAAAATTTTCCCAAGCAAGACCCTGGCTATACATTTCCACAAAGAGGAAAAATTTCCCTCCTTTCCCTTATTTTGGAGCAAACCCACTCAATTTTTTCCAAAAGGTGAAGACTTGGGTTAATTTTTTATCAAGGCTTCATGGGGCCTCACTCAAAAAAGTTGAAAGTAAAGGCTCAAAAACATTAGTATTTTCGGGTTCTTTTACATTATCATGGGGGCAGACCGCACAACCCAAATACGGTTTACCCAGCGCTATTTGTAGAAAAATTTATATGGGTGTGAAAGCTTTTCTTGCAACCCCACTGTTTACGGATGTTGACTCGGTTCATAATGAAGCCTTAAAATCTGCCCCCCTAACGGGAAACCGCCTTGCCGCGGTGGGGGGCGAGGGCCCATGATCTGGGAGCCGGGCCAGAGGGCTACCCCCTACTGGAGGGGTCACCCGTGAGGGGTGAGACAAAAGGTTTTTGGTGCACCCAAAGGGCCATGAGAGGGGATGGGGTTTCCCACCCCTTTTTCATTCCATCTTGGATAGGGAGAACTCCCCCCCGGTGTTTTCCGTGCGTGGCATCCCTATTGCAGGAGACAGGGTCCCGGAGGTTGGCGATGCTGCACGCTGCGCCGCAGTAGCAACACACCTTTGGTCCATTCTGGTTAGAGGGGGCTTTATCAAGGCCCGGTCAAGTCAAAACGGGGTAAATATGGCAGGGTAAGCAGGGAATTCAGTCGGTAGGCATAGGTCCCCCGACTGCCATCAGTACTGTGATAGTGGTGCGTATATTTCCTCATTACCCCTTGGCTGTTGGGGGATTTTGAACCCAACTTAGCTTCCCCCCGTTGGGGTCCTGGGGGGGGGGGTGAGGAAAGAAGAAATTTAAATTTGTTTGATACTAAAATTTACAAAGATCTAGTCTCTCCCCCGACGACCTGCGCAATCCCTCGACCATTCTCTCTGGAAAATCACCCGTTGTCATCTGGAACCTTTTTAGTTTCCAAAGGGGAAGAATGGGAACGTAATGGTTCCCCGGGTCCCAAACCAGGTAAGAAAAAGGGAAAAATCCCCCTAAAACCACTAAGGGAAACTTACCTGGTAAATATGGAAAGCATTTCATAAGTAAGTACCTGGTAGTGGAAGGCCCTTATGGTGTTATCAATCATGGATCTTGACATCTTTGAGGTTCATCGGAAAAAAAGTTTAAGTTTTCAACGTGATCCCGTATCACCCCCCAAACGAGATGGTGCCCAATAGTTTTAGGTTTCGTCACCAGACGGAAATGACCGTCTGCGTGAAATTTTAACATTTTTGGGGCCAATTTCATGCTCTCCCCACAAAACCCCCAAAACAGTGTAAGGAATTTTTTTTCCGAACCCGATGAGGTATTTGAGGGAAACTTTAGAGGAAACTTTGAAATTTTTAAAGTAGTGGGAGTAAAAGTTTTTGGAAGAAATTTTAGGTTTGGAACAGTCGACACCAGCCTCTTCTTCTAACTTTTAAAAAAAATTGTCCCTTTCCCAAAACGGTTAAGTAGATGGTACCACCTCAAGGTAAAGCCATATTTTCCCAACCCTAGGGTGCTTCCACGCCAAGGGATGGGCATGGGCCAACTCTTGCCCTTTTAAAGAAAATGGACAACCAAAGATGTGTAAATGTGGTACAAAGGGCATCAAGGAGATGACAATGTCCAGGTCCAATTGCTGTTACCACGCAAAGAAAACTTAAACTTCTTCAAAGCAATGTAAAAGGACAAATTTGAAAAGGAAGTATTGGGAATAAAAGCAGGGGAAAGTTTGTTTTCCCGAGGCAAAGCGACGTGCCCCCATGCTTTTGCAAGCCAGGTAGGGCCCTTTTCTTCGGTTCTACCCCCCCTCCTTCCCCCCAAAACCCTTTTCCCAATTTTTACAACACACACTTGCCCTTTTCCTCAAACCTCGTCCAAAAAGTGAACGCCTCTGGGATTGGCCCCCAGAAAAAGGAGTAGGAGTGAGGGGTCTATTTAGGAGACTCCTCCTCCCCAAAATAAGGTTTTGGAGCCATCAGGCAAGGGTCCAGGGCCTCAATGGTGAAGCTCCCCCGGCACCCCCATCCACAGGAGCATCTGTGCTAGTCAGAATCCCGAATAAAGGCCAGGCACGCCCCTTTTCCGGCAAAGGGTCCTGAACCGTCCCCCAAAGGGCTCCCCTGCAACAAAATCCCCAGGGGCCCCCGCTGCTAAAGAATGCCCTGAAGAAGGTTCAGGCCCCTCCTTTGCCTAGGGGAAAGAAATCCTGAACCGTCCAAGGGGGAAAACCCGGGGAAAATAGTTCCACAGGAAAAAAACCATTAAAAAGGTACTCCCCCGGATCCTGGAAAGGGACAGCAAAAAAGGGGGGGGCAAACCCTTTACCACAGGGGTGCCAAAACCTTAGAAGAAAAAAATCTAAAGAAAGGATACCCCAATCCAATGGAACTGCCCCGGAAACAGAAAATGGGAACGCAACATCGATGCTTCAGGAACCCGTTTGTGTATGCCCACAAGAGATTATGACCAGGAAAATCGCCCATTTTTTCCGAGAGGATTTCAAGTTCAAACCCCTTAGGAACCTTTGACAATGGACCTCATGGAGGAGTAGCGTAAATGGTACGTCAAGATATTCCCTTTAGGCCATCCCCCTGCAGACAACACTGCAGGTGAAGGCTGTGAGAATAGGCTTACAGACCCTTAAATGTTGCATCCATCTACCTCCCTCCACATAAATTAAAAAAATGATTTTGGGGATCACTTGGGCAGTTGCCAATCCATTTCTACTCTTTGGGGGATTTTATGGGCGGATCACCCCTTTGGGGGGAAAATTTTTTGGAAAACCCCGAGGAAAGGGCTTGGAGTCCTTGTTCTTAAGAGCAGAGCGTTTTACTGAAAAGTGACACTCCCCCCATTTCCAAGTTAAAAAATGGGACATTCCCAATAAACCTATCAATAGGTTCACCCGATTCACAGTGAAACCCCTTATTGGGAGGTATGGAAACTTACATGGAAACGACCATTTTTCCCAATAATTTTGGGGGAGGGAAAGGATTCCGCAATGGAGTGCAGAGAGGCGACTTGAACATCAGACGGAATCTTTTTAGATCAAAGCATATTGCAGGATTTTAAATGATTTCCGTGTGTTCAAGATGCGTTAAATTCACATCACGAATTCACCTTGCGCAAAAGCACCCCTTCCCCAAAAGTAGCGGACAGTCCCGTCGACCTCCAGTACCATGGGGGTTGATGAATCCAACAAGCTTAGAGAAAGGGAAAAGCTGCTTAAGGCATTTAAAACGAGCCCCACATTGTAACCTTGTCGTTACAAAAAGACCCGACCCAAGGCCCGGGCGGTAAGGGGGCTAGAGGGCGTCTGGAGACAGTAGGTCCTCGATTAATTTGGGGACCCCTTAGCAGGGGGGGGGAAAAGGTGGTAAGATTGCGGGGAAAGAGCACATCCATATCACAACCTGCTCTGAAATAGATGGCAAAAATCATACAGACAAAAAAATTTTGCAAATGAGTAGCTAAATCCAGGGCAGAATCTCCTCGGGCATTTACACTGCTCGATTTCCCTTTTGTGCTGAACAGGAACAACCCAGTGTCGTTCTTCAGGGGAAGCAGCAAAAACTTCCATAAAACTTGCCATTTTTGCGAAAGGAGAGGGAATCTGCTTTGAGCTCGCGTAAGACCCCCCCAGGAAGTGACGATATTCCAATCAAATGATATCCACTTACCGGAGTTCCCAAATTTCCCTGTGGATTTTTTCAATAGGCAAAGGGGAGGGAAAGTGCCCCACTGGAAAGGGCTAAAATCATTCCGTTCCTAAACCGGGTAAAGATACTTCCAACCCCGGAAATTACGACCAATTTCCTCCCCAGCTGCTCTGCAAGTGATGGAAAAAAATGGTAAACTTCGGGTTTGACATGGCTTAAAAAAGAAAACGTGCTGACCCCATAAAATAGGGCTTTGAAAATTGAGATGACCACAGATGCACTTGGAGGATGGAAACTGCTATAAGAATTCCTTTGCACAGCGACGCACATGTTACAGTCTCTTTGACTTGAAAAGGTTATGATAGACTTGGAAGCTGGATATCAGAAGCTGTATGACTTTGGTTTTAAGAGGAGTTACCTACCTTCATACAAAGTTTTCCTTCAAACAGGAATTTAGAGTTCGGGGGGGAAACAGTTTTTTAAACCCTGGAAGACCCGCTGGAAGGGCCCACAAGGGAGTGTCTTAAGTTGCCCCCTTTTTGCCATTGCTATAAATAATTATAAAGGTTTTCCAAGTGCTGTCTCATGTAATTGTATGGAGACTTTAATTACTGTCAGAGGAAGCTTACAGGATGGCGGGGACGCTGCAGACGCAATAATCAGGTTGTACAGGGGCAACAATCGGGGGTTTTCAAATTTTTCAAAAAAGACCTGGCTGCTTTTCCACAAAGAGGAAATTTCCCAATCCTTCCCCTCTATTTAGGAGAAAAACCCCTGAAATTTTGTCCAAAGGTGAAGTACTTGGGTCTAATTTTTGACTAAAGACTTACATGGGTCCCTCACATAAACAGTTAAAAGTGAAGGCTACAAAAGCATTAGTTTTTTTGCGGTTCTTTCACATTTATCTTGGGGTGAGACCGCACAACGCTTCTACGCTTTACCGACACTTATTCGTAGTAAGCGATTGGATTGAAGCTTTCATCTGCAACTCCATTTTCCCCGGAGTTGGACTGGGTTCATATGAAGCTCTCAAAATCTGTACGGGGGTTTTCGGTTTTTCACCGGGGAGTCCCTGTAGCTGAGAGTGGAAACCACCTCTTTCATTACCCCGGGGACTAATGAACCTTTTTTTACTATACGAGATACAAGTTTCCGGGTCCCTACATCCAGTTTGGTTTTTCAAACCCCCTTGAGGATAGCCGTCCTAGGAGGAGAATGAGGAATCTTGTAGAAGAATTTTATTTAAGTCTACTAAGGGTTCTGGCTTTTGGAATTTCCCCCCAAATTTCCCCCCCTTTGGACAAATCAAGTCGAGCTGGATTTGGTCGGAAGGGGGAAAAGGGAGAATTGAACAGAAGTCAGAGAAAATTTTCAGACATTTCTAATACCAAGGATCGGAGCAATATTACAGAGGGTTTTCGAAATCTAAAAAATGGGGGGCTTTGCAGCAGTGAGAAAAAGGAAAGAGCATCTGGCAGTTTTTCTCTACAGCCCGATCTTCACTGCGGGGTTACTCCCATCTTGCAGCAGTAAGATGACTAGAGATTTATAAACCCCATTCTATTGTATATTTTTTGACTCTGTAGTCCCGCAAAATAAAGGGCTTAAATATCACTCCATAGTGAGGAGGTTAAGTTTGGCTTGCAGGTGTAAAACACGTAAAAAGAAAACCTGTGTGGGGCCAGCGCATTTTTGGTGTCATGGGAAGGAGCGAGCTAAACCCGAAGGCAAAGGGCAGCTCCGCTCAGCCTTTGTGCTCTTTTTTTCCCTCTCCCACACACGCCCTAAAACCCCAGCATCAGAGTTGTTTTCGCGTAAAGGGAAAGGGAAAAATGGAGGAATACTCCGAAAAAAAACTGCGAGAGTTAGAGATACCTTGGCGTTGGGTGACTAGCATCCATCCCAAACCCGAAAGTGGAAGTGCATTAAAAAGGCTAAGAATCGGGCCACAAGACGACTCAGGCCAGATGGTAAAAATCAGGCATTTTGTGAGGGATCCCAGACCCCTTTAAAAATCGCCATGTAGTGGAAAGAGTGCAAACATCTAAACCCAAAAGACTTTGATTTGTCCCCCCCATATACACTGAAGATTTTTGGGGGGAGGATTGTGACATAGGGGTTCTTTTATTTTCCTTGGGGAGACTAATATTTTTAAAAAATTTTAATTATGCTAATGTTTATGAAATAATTTTTAACTTAGATATAATTTATGCTTTGTTTTTTAATTTGTTTATTATTATTTATAAGATATCTTTGACAGTTTTTTTAAATTTTTAAACTTTTTAAATATTTCTGTTTACAAGGTTTTCGCCGAATGCCCTTACTGTTGACGCGGCAGAAAATTTTAAAATAATCAACAATCAATCTAGAATCTTACTGGGGCTTCGGTTTCACCTGTGGAGTCCCTGTATGCTGAGAGGGGGAACCCTTTTATTCACCGGAATACATGAACCGATTTTTACACAGACTACAAAGGATTCAGGGGTTCCTACTGAGATTTGGTTTCAACCCCCTTAAGATAGCCCATCCCATGGTGGAGAATGAGGAATCTTGTGGAAGTTTAATTTTATCTCACTAAGGTTTGGGTGTTGGAATTCCCAATTTTCCCCCGGACTAATAAGTTGGCTTGATTTTGTGGAATTGGGAAAGGGGAATCCGAAGCAGAAGTCCAGAGAAAATTTTTTTCAACTTTTAAAAACCCGGGGGTCAGATGCAATTTTACAGATGGTTCGAAATCTGAAAATGGGTGGGGTTTTTCAGCAGTGAGCGAAGGAAAATTGCATCGGCAGTCTTTTCTAGCGCCCGATCTTACTGCAGAGTTACTGCCATCCTTAAACATTAAGATGACTAGAGACTTTCGAACCTTCTTGTTTGTATATTGTATCTGTGTGTTACAAGCAATCAAAACTTAAACTCATCACATCATTGTGAGGGAGGTTCAAGATTGGGTTGCATGATGTCAACAGTAAAAAGATAAAACCCAGTTGGGTGCCAGGCGTTGGTATCGTGGGAAAGAGCGAGCTTATAGAAGGGAAAAGGAGTGCCCCTCAGCCTTGGATGTCGTTTTCCTCTCCCCACAACCCACCCGAACCCCATCAGAAGTTGTCTTTGTGATAAATGGGGAACAATGGAGGGAAACCCCAGAAACAAACTGCGAGAATTAGAGATGACCTTGGCAGTTGGGCGACTAGCATCCATCCCAACCGAAAAATGGAAAATTTTATTAAAAGAAAAAGAATCGGGGACACAAGACTGACTCATGGGCCAATGATGGTAAAAAGAACACTTTTTTTAAGGATGCCAAGAGCCATTAAAGATCGCACATTTAGTGGAAAAAGGCAACCTTCCAAACCAAAAACGTATGCTTGTCTCCCCCTAACACTGAAAAAAATATTGGGGGGGAAAATTGTGACATAGAGGGTTTATTAATTTCCTTAGGGGACTAATATTTTTAATAAAATTTTAATTTTGCTAATTTTTTCCCAATAATTTAGCACTTAAGCATAATATTTAGCTTTGATTTTTAAATTTTTTATTATTATTGTAAAATTTTATTTATAGATTTTAAAGTTTTAAACATTTTTAAATTTTAGTTAACAAGGTATTCGCCGCTAATGACCTTAGCTTTGACGCGGGAATAATTTTAAATAATCAATCAACACTGTGGGGCCCCCCCAGCACGGGCAGCCCCTGGTCCGGCTCACCAGATCATGGGACCTCAAGCCCCCCACCGGGCAAGGCGGCTTCCATTGGGGGGCCCAAAATGGCAGGCAGGGCACGAAATAAACAAAAATGCAGTATTTTCTTTTTTTACACTTTTATTTACCCCTACATTTATAGGCCCAAAAACGGGGAAACCAGCATGTACACTGCACGATACAGTTAAACGGAAACCCAAATTTATCAGGTCACCGGGCACAAACGAGGGCTTTACAGGAGCCCCCAATGTGCTCTCTTGGTTTTCCTCCCCCTCCCCTCACAGCCCGCTGCGTCTGTTTGCCCCGGCCCCTTTTGTTTTAAAACATGCCCGGTACCTTTCATGTTAAACTGTTCGCACAAGAAAAGACCCCCTGGTGTGCAAAACTGTGGGATTCGAACATGCCTTGAATTTTAAATATTCGAAACCCTATTGGTTTTGTGCATGTTAGCCTTTCATAGAACCCAAGATCGCGACCAACGGCACAACAATTTTTTTCAAAAAGGAATCTTCTAAACAAAGATGATAAAGTTACAAGGCCCTTTTCCACATACCCAAATCGAAAATCATTTGGTCGTGGAAGAATGGAACCCACTTCCGTTTGCAAATAGGTTAAAGCAATAAAAAAATCTGCAAAAAAATTTGCTATGTGGCAAAAATGGGGGTAAAATCGAAAAGTTAAAATACTGTAAGGTTTTTTTTTAAAATTTTTTTTAATTCGTACTTTTTTTAATCGTAAGTCTATTTCTTTTTTATTTTCCCTTCCTTCTTTATTTTTAAATTTTTAATAACTAAAGGGTTTAAAAAGGATGTAATGGTACGAAATTATTTTTTAAACCCCTAATTTTTTGTGGCAAAGTGAATTCGAACCATTGCCTAGAATTTTATCTGGTTCGAATACCTTATTGGTTTTATGCGTGTTCAGCCCTATATAGACAAACCAGCGCTCGCGACCAACGAGCAGCTAGTTAAAGACTGCTTTTTAAAAAAGAATGTTACAATTATCTTTGCCACATACCAAGTCGATAACTACTTAGTCGTGGAAGAAGTGGAACCTTCTTCCAATTTGCAATGTAATGAATTAAAACAACATAGAGAATCTGCAAAGGATATTGCTTTGTGGCGAAAATGGGTGCCAAACTCGCAGAATCAATAAACTGCAATTATTATTTTTTTATAAGAAAGTAAATTAAATGGTATTCTCTTATTATAATCGATATTAATTTATGTCCCTCTGTATTATTACTTATTCATTTATTTATACATTTTAATTTACTCTAGAGATCTACTATTATTAGAAAGTGTCTCGCTAACCCTCAGAAATGGCTTCATCAGCCCCACATTATAATTACCCCAAGTTTCAGTATCGTTGTTCCAACCAAACTCTGAAGCAAACGTAGGTTTCTGGCTGAAATCAAAATGGGAAAAAACACTGATTTAGCATGATTTCTCTAGAATCATTTTTAGAGCCTGACTGGAGAAGAGATGGACAATCTTAACACTAAATGGAAACTTATACAAATAATTCAGATAATCACAAAACCAAAACCGCTTTCATATGAAGCCTGGATTCGCTGCTATCGTAGGAAGTGCATAAGAACTTTTCATTATTGAACTTTCTCTAACAGTTAATATATTGGCTACTAGACAATATGTAAAAATAGAATACTTTGGGCATGGGTTAAATGTTTGTCATTTCATTTCTGTTAATTACCTTGATATTAAAATTAGCCAATTTGTAACTTTTTTTCACTCCCTCACCAATTAATATTATTTCTATTACACTTTGATTTTTTTTTTCATAATTGTTTACAAGATAACTGAGGTTAATAATGCTACAAATGCAGCTTCAAACACAAATTCTCTGTGGCAGAAGTGAGTAAAATTCAAATAGTATATAATGCACAACAGCTATAATTTCTTAATGAAGACCTTTCGCACAACCACAGAAAATATCTCTGGAATAAAATGGCTGAAATATCAGAAAAAAGGATATCCGTTTACATTAGTCACCACTCGTTTTACAAGGTCACTAGATTTTCTATTACAAAATTCCTTTATCACATACACAAAGAAAACAATTATTATTATTATTATTGACATTAGGAACTCAGACTTTCTAACTCAATTTTTTGCCTTTTCGAATATTTTAAGATGAAAGTATAACACATTTGGTTTTGTATTAGTGAGGTAATAAGTGGCTTTACACTTTCCACCCAAATTCGTTTTCACCTCATTTCATATACTGATCAACTTAATTCCGCATGGTAGCTTAGTAAGTAATACAGTGATTACAAATGCACAAGTTGAATTACAACATAAATAAATTATTCATAGGAATAATCATAAACAGTATAAATGTTAACTATAATACCATTGGGATTCGAACTAATGTCTTGAAATTTATCTAGCTCAAATACCTTATTGGTTTTATGCACGTTCAGCCTTACTATAGAGACCCAAGTTCGCAACCAACGAGCAGCTACCTAACAATTCTTTTTTCAAAATGGAATCTTCTCAAACAAAGATGACAATGTTACAAGCGCCTTTGCCACATACCAAGTCGAAAATCATTAGGTCGTGGAAGAAGTGGAACCTCGCTTCCCGTTTGCAATGCAATGGATTAAAGCAATATAGAAAATCTGCAAAGGATATTGCTTTGTGGCGAAAATGGGTGGTAAACTCAAACAATTAATATACTGTAAGGATTATTTTTTTACATTTAGTTAATTAAGTCATCTTTTTTGTAATCGATGTAATAATATAAATTATCAAAAATTTATATTAGGCAAATCATTCAACTGCATTCATCATTAGTCATCCAAGAGAAAAAGGCGTTTTAGTTACCATTAACTGAAAAAAATAAATGTATGTTAGTAAGTAATACAGTGACTGCAAATGCACAAGTACATTATCTATGAAATAACCATAAACAGTATAAATGTTCACTATAATACTGCTGGGATTCGAACCAATGCCTTGAATTTTATCTAGCTCGAATACCTTATTGGTTTTATGTATGTTCAGCCCTAATATAGACAGACGAACGGTCGCAACCAACGAGCAGCTAGCTAAAAAGAACACAATTATTATTATTAACATAGAGACTCAGAGACTTTCTAATATAATATTTTGCCTCTTCGCACATTTTAAGACGAAAGTATAACACATATGGTCTTGTATCAGTTAGCTAATATCGTTTTTTCTTCACCATTCCAGATTGTAGATTAGTATGGAATAAAGCGAACGCGAATACACAAGTAAATTACCTATAGAAATAACCATAAACAGTATAAATGTTAACTATAATACTGCTGGGATTCGAACCATTGCCTTCAGTTTTATCTAGCTCGCATATCTTATTGATTTTATGCGTGTTCAGCCCTATATAGACAGACCAGCAATCGAGACCAACGAGCAGCTAGCTAAAGAGAACGCAATTATTATTGTTAACATTAGGGACTCGTAGACTATCTAACTCAATGTTTTACCATTTAGCACATTTTAAGATGAAAGTATAACACATGATCTTTTTATCAGTCAGGTAAAAAGTGGCATTACACTTTCCAACCAAATTCGTTGTCACCTCATTTCTTATACTTAATATAGTTTATTCTCCACCATTCCAGATGGTAGATTAGTAAGGAATACAGCGAATGCGAATGCACAAGTAGAATTACAGCATAAGTAAATTATCTATAGAAATTATCATACATAAATAAACGTTAATTATAAAACCGTTGGGATTCAAACCATTGCCTTGAATTTTATCCAGTTCGAATACTCTATTGGTTTTATGTACATTCAGCCTTACTACAGAGAGACCCGAGATCGCGACCAACGAGCAGCTACCTAACAATTCTTTATCAAAATGGAATCTTCTCAAACAAAGATCATAATGTTACAAGTGCCTTTGCCACATACTAAGTCGAAAATCATTAGGTCGTGGAAGAAGTGGAACCTCGCTTCCCGTTTGCAATGTAATGGATTAAAGCAATATAGAAAATCTGCAAAAGATATTGTTTTGTGGCGAAAATGGAGGGTAAACTCGAACAATTAATTTACTGTAAGGATTAATTTTTAAAATTTAATTGATTCGTATTTTTTGTAATCGATATTAGTTTATTTACTTTTCTATTATTCACCCATTCATTTATTTATAATTCTTTAATAACTGAGGTTAACAAGGACGTTGGTACGATTTCATCTTCAAACCATAATTCTCTGTGGCAAAAGTGAATAGTGTAGACCAAGAAAATTCAAGTAGCATATAATGCACAACTGCTCAATTTCTAAATAAAGACCATTACTAGAACTACAGATAAAATAATGTCTGAATTGAATAATTTTTTTTTAAATTAGAAAAAAGAAGAGCTGTTTACATCAGTAACAATGGTCTTGCAAAGTCATCAGATTTTCTATTACAAAATTACTATATCAGAAATAGAACGCAATCATAATTAAAATTAAAGACTAGGAAAATGTAATATAGATTATCGACATTTTATGTTGCCAACTCTTTTAGTCTTACATTTTACCTAATAACTGTATTCACCATTCAAGAATAAAAGGCATTTTAAAATTCCTTCTCAAAATATAGTCCGGTTAACATTAATTGTAAGAATAAATATATATTAGTAAGTAATACAGCGATTGCAAATACACAAGTAAATTATCTATAGAAATAATCATAAACACTATAAATATTAACTACAATACTGCTGGGAATCGAACTAATGCCTTGAATTTTATCTGGCTTGAATACCTTATTGGTTTTATGCATGTTCAGCTCTAATATAGACAGACAAGCAGTCGCAACCAACGAGCAGCTAGCTAAAAAGAACACACAGAGACTTTCTAACTTTATATTTTGCCTCTTCGCACATTTTAAGATGAAAGTATAACACATTTAGTCTTGTATCAGTCAGGTAAAAAGTGGCATTACACTTTCCAACCAATTTGTAGTCACCTCATTTCTTATACTGGTCAACTTAATATCGTTTATTCTCCACCATTCCAGATGGCAGATTAGTAAGGAATAAAGCGAAAACGAATGTACAAGTAGAATTACAGCATAAATGAATTTTCTAGAGAAATCATCATAAACAACATAAATGTTAATCATAATATGCTGGGATCTGGACCATTGTCTTGAATTTTACCTAGCTCGAATACCTTATTAGTTTTATACACATTCAGCCTTACTACAAAGAGACACGATATCGCGACTAGCAGACAGCTAGCTTACAATTGATTTTAAAATGGAATCTTCTCAAACAAAGATGATAATGTTACAAGTGTCTTTGCCACATACCAAGTCGAAAATCATTAGGTCGTGGAAGAAGTGGAACCTCGCTTCCCGTTTGCAATGCAATGGATTAAAGTAATATAGAAAATCTGCAAAGGATATTGCTTTGTGGCGAAAATGGATGAATTATTAGACAGGATTTTTTTTTTATGAAGTAAAATTTCAGAATCATTGTTCCAACCAAACTTCAAGCAAAAGTAGGATTCAGGATGAAAACAAAATAAGGAAGACCACTACTTTATAGCAGAGACTTTCATAATTACTCTAGAGATCTTTATACAACCTGATTGCAGAACTGGACAACCTGAATACTAAATGGAAACATACAAATAATATAGATAAACAGACATGCGGATAAAATTAAACACGCTTTTATATGAACCTTGAATTCACGATTAACTGCAACACCAGGGAGAACACAGGAACTTTTCACTTTTTTTTTTTTTTGTAAATGATGGTAGGCTCCTTTCTGTTCCTTTATTTCCTCTTTCTTCGTAAGTGTCCAAAAGTGCAGAACAAAGATGCAGTTCTTTGTTACAGTTAATAAATTGACTACTAGATATGTAAAAATATAGTACTCTGGGTATGGGTGAAATGTTTCTGATGTCATTTTCCGTTATATTGAAATGAAAATCAACCAAAGAAAATGTATATTAACAAATGAGGAAG
This sequence comes from Penaeus monodon, assembly GCF_015228065.2. NCBI lineage: Eukaryota > Metazoa > Arthropoda > Malacostraca > Decapoda > Penaeidae > Penaeus > Penaeus monodon. Next base: position 2,314,497 of record NC_051420.1, read on the forward strand.
TCGGTTTCAATTGCAACAAATTTCACTCCCTCACCATTTTTTTTTTTTTTTATCACCCTGTAAAAATGTTTCGCACTTGTTCCCAAGATAACTGAGGTTCATAAGGACGTTAAGGCTACACGACTGTATCTTCTAAGACTATAGCAAAAGTTATTAAATTCAAGAGTATAATGCATTAAAATGAAGTTTTCTGAATAAAGTCCACTTCCGTAACTACTGAACAAACATAAGGTATGGCCCTGAGCACTGAGCACAAGAAAAACTTGATGTATTCCATCTTACCGCATTGGCAGCTCGTCCTTGCGACCGTGTCACTTAAAAGAATAATTACAAAACAAAACCCACATCGCTCTCGTCTCTTGGGTGTTCACGGCGCACGAAACAGTTTAAATGTTAACTATAATACCACTGGGATTCCAGCCATTCCCTTGAATTTTATCTAGCTCGAATACCCTATTGGTTTTATGCACGTTCAGCCTTACTGTAGGAGAGACCCGAGAACCTCGCTTCCCGTTTGCAATTTAATGGATTAGAACATAGATATTCTTCAAACATCGCGACCAACGAGCAGCTACCTAACAGTTGTTTTATAAAATGGAATCTTCTCAAACAAAGATCATAATGTTACAAGTGCCTTTGCCACGCACGAAGTTTAAACTCATTAGGTCGTGGAAGAAGTGGAACCTCGCTTCCCGTTTGCAATGTAATGGATTAGAACAACATAGAAATTCTTCAAACATTATTGCTATGCGGCAAAAATTTGTGGTAAACTCGCAGAATTCAATTTTGCAAGAAAATTAATTCGCATTTCTTAAAATTATAATCGATATTAATTTATTACTCATTCATTTATTTTTAAAAATTATGTACTTCAGACATGCGGATAATACTAAAAACGCGCTATATTTGTTCATAAGATAACTGAGTTTAAGAAAGACGTTAATGCTATGACTGCATCTTCAAACACTAATTCCCTGTGACAAAAATAAATCAAATTCAAATAGCATATAATGCACTACAGCATAAATTTTTGAATAAAGACCATTCCCACTGCCAAAGAAAACATGATGGCTCTGGAACAAAATGGCTGAATAATATTAGAACTAGGAATATCCATTTATATTAGCAACCGCTGGTCTTGCAAGGTCATTAGATTTTCTATTACAAAGTTACTTTATCATATGTAGAGAGAACGCAATGTTTATTATTCACATTTAGGACTCTCGATATCCTTTCATCATCTTGAATTAAGCTCGACTAAAGAAAGAGAGAGAAAGATGGTATCGTTTACATTTTTTCGTATTTTCACCAGTGTCACCTTTTCAATAAAAAAGAAAAAAAAAAGAAGATAAATTTAGTATTTCTATTTATCATTATATATATATATATATATATATATATATATATATATATATATATATATATATATATATATATATTGTTACGCCGACCGCCTCGTCTCTCTGCCACCAACACAAGGCAGGCTAGGCAGACGGCGTGCTATCCACAGGGTCATGAATACTGAACAGCTCCAAGAGGCACCGAGCACCACAGCGTCCCAAAACACCACAGGGGAAACGCCAAGTGGCGAGGCAGGGCACGAAATAAACACAAAATGACAGTCTTTCCTTTATTTACACAAGTTATTTACCCGTACACTTTTCTATAGGTACAATACAGGGGGGACACCAGCATGTCACACTGCACGATACAGCTTATAACAGGGCAACACAAAATATCAGGTCACAAGGGCACACACGAGGTCTTCCCAGGAGCAGCACCCAACCGCCTCTCTTGGCTTGTTCCTCCGCTCCTCAGCTCACAGCCAGTTGCGTCATGTTTGCCCAGGTCCCTTCATGTTAACACATGTTTCGCACAGAGACAAAGACCCACTGGCGTAGCAATATATATACATATTTATATACAAAGATATATGTATATATACATATATTATATTATATATTATATAATAGTACACCATATATATAGTTTTTATTATTCTAAGGATTTGGGATGGTTCTAGATTTATAATGTGCGCTCTTAAGGCATTGAGCAGGGTACCTGAACAGTGCAATAAACATATTACAATATATGAAGATAATGAATGAAAAGTGAGTTAATTCGCAATAACATTATTATTTTGATATTGATGTTATTATTATTTGCAACTGTTATAATCATTCCTGTATAAGGCTCTACTGTTAGTCAAGATTAAAAAAAAAAAAAAAGTAAATACAGTAAATACATTTAATTTAGATCGAAAGTCCTCAGTAGACAGTAATATATCTCTATTCATTGAGTTGAAATTCAACTTACTTTCCGTATTTCATAATATTTTTTGTGTAAATTCAATTAACTATTTTACTCACTTCATTCTGTTTAAATCAAAATGTAAATTTCAAATTCTGGAAAATAATTCCAAATGTTCAGATAATTCTTTTCCCTCCGTCTCATTTCCCTTATCATGTTCTTCTCTGTGTATGGTTCTTTCTTTTTCTGCCATTCCTTTTGTTTCTATAAATATTTATTGTACAGTTAAGGACTGCCATTTACT
>NC_051420.1:2324550-2334550 GCF_015228065.2 Penaeus monodon
ATAATGACATTGACAGTGATAATACAGATGATGAAAATTGCAACTCTCTATCTACCTACCTATCTATCATATACAAAACTGATACAATATACATTATACAGTTAGAAACAGCAGAGTGGCGCAGTGGAAGCGTGCTGGGCCCATAACCCAGAGGTCCGTGGATCGAAACCACGCTCTGCTACAAGGCACATTTCATTTTTGAAACGTTTTCGAAATTAGGATAAGTGGAAATTTAATAGTCATTCCCATATTACTCAACAGGAAAGCGCCAGTAATCTATTAATTATTATTTATTGTTTTTATTTACATTATTGTTGTTAATATTATAATTCTTATCATTACTATCATCGTTATTATTAATATTATTATTAGCACCATTATTATTATTATTATTATTATTATTATTATTATTATTATTATTATTATTATTATTATTATTATTATTATCATTATTATTATTAATATCATTATTATTATCATTATCATTACTATTATTATTACTATTAGCATCATTATTATTGATATCACTATTGCTATCATTATTATCTTTGGTAACAGTAGCGATGGAAGGAAGGAAGAAAGAAAAGAGGGAGTAAAGAAAGGGAGAGGAAATATGAGGCAATAAAGAGAAATACGCAAGAAAGAACATAAAAGCAGGAAACCCACAAAAAATAGAAAATGGAGAGAGAGAGAGAGAGAGAACGGGAAAGAGAGGAGAAGAGAAAAATTTAAAAAAAGTGAGAGAGGAGGAAGAAAAAGAAAAAGAAAAACGGAAAGGAAGGAGGGAAAGAGAGAGAAGATAAAGACGAACAGGAAATAATACAAGGTTAATAATACCATAACAAGAGAAATGGCAAAATATGGGAGAAAGTGAAAATGGAAAAAATCAATAGAAAAATAGCAACGCAAATAGGTAGATAAATAAATAGACTGATAGGCAGATATCCAGGTAGATAGATAGATAGATAAATGGGAGGAGAAAAGGATAGAATGAAGAAAAAAATAGATGAAGATAGATGGACGGGAACACGACAAAAGTTTTTCTTTTTCTTCCTTTTTTTATTTCACTTCAGGTTGTTTGTCATTATTTTTATTCTTATTTTGAGTTTTAAATACTTTACAATGCGTATAATAAACATCACAGTTTATTTCTATACTTCTCATATATATGAGCAGTGTATTCATCAGTTTTATAACTGGAAAAAGAGTGAACCGCTATATTTAGCAGAGAGTAAGTAAATGGGTTTCCCGGTCATAGTAACAGCAGGGTCTTGTAGAGCTTCATGGTGAACTTTGTACTTCTGTCGGCTTCTTGGCTAAGTTCAGTATAGTATATCTGTTCTCATTGGGTATTGCAATATATATATATATATATATATATATATATATATATATATATATATATATTTATATATATATATATATACATACACACACACACACACACACACACACACACACACACACACACACACACACACACACACACACACACACACACACACACACACACACACACACACACACACACACACACACACACACACACATATATATATATATATATATATATATATATATATATATATATATATATATACTCGACTATTTTCATGCTCACATCGCATCGTATGTGATTTTTTAACCCTGTTGTATTTTCACTCTGCGAGGAAATTACCTAGATTTATTTTCTTCAGGCTCGCGATAGATCCAAATGAAACTTTAAATTCCAGAGTTTGTAAATATGATTTTGCGAAGTCTCCGCCACACGTCACCTGGAGATCATAATACCTCTCTCCGCGTCGGTTCCATAGTATAAATTAATTCTGTGTTCGCTATGTAGTCTTAGTTTGGTCGAGGGTTCTGTGGTGTGCGTTCATTCTCTGCTTCATTATATAGTACAAGGTTCATTCTACGGTTCGTTCGTTGTCATGGGTTTGTTCTCTGGCTCGTTCATAACTGTGGATTCATATTATGGTTCGATCTATAGTTGTTGTTGTTTTCTGCTAACTTGTTCAGTAGTATGAATTCGTTCAAATAACATATATGTTCTACTTGTTTATCTGTGATGCTATGCTACGGATCCCTTCGAGCGTGTACTTCGATATTCTACTGGCTCGCTTGCATTACAGAAGACTTTTTTACAGTATATTTTGCGTCCTAATGGCCATTCTTCACTTTAGGCTGTTTCTTAAATACTGTAGTTTTCTTGATCCTTTGATGTTTGCTTGTTGGTTATAATTGGTGCTCTTTATATCGTTTTCTATGGACTACATATTGTTACGCCGACCGCCTCGTCTCTCTCTGCCACCAACACAAGGCAGGCTAGGCAGACGGCGTGCTATACACAGGGTCGTGAACACTGAACAGCTCCAAGAGGCACCGAACACCACAGCGTCCCAGAACACCAGGAGGGAAAACGTCAGGTGGCGAGGCAGGGCAGAAAAAAACACGAATGACAGTTTTTCCTTTTATTAACACAAGTTATTTACCCGTCACTTTTCTATAGGCACAATACGGGGGGAAACCAGCATGTCAACAGCAAAATACAGCTTATAAAGGGCAACCCGGGTTTATTAGGCACAAGGGACACACGAGTCCACGGGAGCACACCCAACTGCGTCCCCCGGGGCTTGTTCCCGCTCCCCGCTCACAGCCAGCGCACTTTTTTCCCCGGGTCCCTTTCATGTAAACACTTTTTTTCGACAGAGACAAAGCCCCACGGGCGTAGCACTATCCCCCCTATAAAGCGGAGGCCCCGTCTGCTCGACATATTAAACCTGAAACAAACTAAAAAATTTTTAAATAAAATCATTTCCAGAAACAAAAAAATCTTTATCCAGCGCGGCTTTCTTCGCTCTCGTGGGTCTCTCTGGAGGAGGGGGGGGGGGTAGTTGGCAGTGGCCCCCCCCAGGGGGGGGTATCTCCTGTCCCAAGACCGGGCTCATGGTCACCATTGACGCCCTGCTGCATCGCCCTACCGTACAATGTCGTCCTATCTCGTCAGCGTCTCCACGTCCTCATGCCGCTACTGGGGCTAATTCTCTTCTTTTCACCTGGCCCGGAGTGTTTCCCGGCCCATGGTAACCGCCCACCGGGGTCCACGGGGACAACAGACGGTCTTTTTTCCCCCTCGCAAATTCGATAGGTGACTCAGAGAGGGCCCTACCCCCGGTAGGGCCCCTCCCAGGGGCTCTGTTTTTTCGGCGAGACCCCTCGCCCCGACGCGGGTTATGCCCCCACTCGGGCCTAGTTGTCCCTCATTTCCCCTCATGCGCCGGTCAAGGTTCCTTCGGCATGGCCGGCCCCTTGACTTGCCACGCCTCGGGGGTGCACCCCGCCAGGTTCCCCTACAGTGCCTGATAGCTGGAGTGACATTTTGGGCAAGTTCACGTGGTGGCCGCCCGTGGCCAAATCCACGGGTAGCCTGAGCTCACGGCCAAACATGATTCGGGCAGGTGTGAAGCCGTTCCCTCAGCACAGCGACCGGTAGGCATGAGCAGGGCGGGACTTGACTCCAGTCTTCCTGACTTTCCCTGAAATTTGGCTAACTGTTGAGAAAGGGTCGGTTAAACCGCTCCACCATCCCATGGATGGGGATGGAGGGGTGTGGGCCCTGTTTTGCGACCCCAAAACATCTCGAAAAACACTCAGGGAAACACCGTGACTCAAACTCACGGCCTTGGTCAGAGTGCAGTTCAGAAGGCACACCAAAAGGGGTAATAAAATTCATCACTAACACGCCCCCCAGCTGGGGCCCGTGGGGGTAGGCATATGCCTCAGGCCACTTTGAAAAATAGTCCATTACACACAGATTATCGGTTTCCTTGTGGGTGAGAGGCACGGCCCGGCAATGTCTATTGCCCCCCCTTCCAGGGGTGTTTCCCCAAGAACCTGTAACAGGCACGGTTCTTTCTAGCGGGCCTTTTTGCATCACAATCACATGCTTTACACCCTCAGACACGTCCTTCTCATGCCCCACCAGTAGAAGCTTTGAGGGAGACGGTCAGGGTCTTTTTTCCCCCAAGGGCCTGGAAAACACGCAGAATTTCCCCTAGAACTCAGCAGCAGGGGCTCTGGGTCTAAAAACTACCCCGTGTCCTGCCCCTTTTCACTCAATCCCCCCCAGCGTTTCACTAACAACCCCGTTTTGCCCACTCGAAATTTTTCCCCACTGGCCACCAGACACTTGTGGTGGGGTTTCCCCGCAGCCACGGCCCCCCAACGGGGGCGTCCATGAGAGCCTCAACCACCGGACAATGGGAGCAAGGTCAGACCCTCACTTTGTGCCTTACGCCACCATCACCCCCTTTAGGGGAAATTTCCCAGCCCCTGAAACGGAGGCACACAGGATCAGATCCTTCGGACCGGTGAGCAACTAGCCCACACGGGGTCACTCAGGCTGTCGCTTTTGCAATGGACACGCCCGGGCGGGGATGATGTGGTGTTGTACTGTTAAAGGGCCCCCTAACCACCTTGCCAGCTGACCCTTGCTACCTTCCGACTTAAACCCACGTGGGGCAGCATGGTACCCGGGATGGGAAAGTGCTCGGACTCTTAACCCCCCCGCCAGAACCCTTTTTCCTTGTCACACAATAGTTGCTTTTCAGGCCTGCGAACTTGGATGAGTAGGCCCAACATACCCTTCCCGTCCTTATCTGTGAAAAAACCCCCCGATCCTTCCGCACTACCAGGTCCAACAGGTAGGGGAGTTTCAGGTCCGGATAGGCAAGGGGGCCCCCCACAGGGCCTTTTTCGGGTTTGTCAAAATGCAATGACACGCCTGCCCCACGGGAAGCACTCCCCTTTTCGTTTGTCGGTGGAGAGAGCCGTACACGGCGAAGTCCTGTACAAAGGGGGGTAGTATGCCCCGGCCCCAGGTAGCTCCTGACTTCCGCCACATTGGTGGGAACTGGCCACTTCTCCACCACCCCACCTTTGTGGGTCGGGGCGCACACCCGTCGACGACTAATGCCCCAGAAATGGTACCTCATGCGGAACATCGGCATTTTTGGGGCTGATTTGATTTGGGCCCCCTTCAACCGCGTAGTACTTCCTCTCGCCGCCCAGCTCCCCTCGAAGGTGCTCCCAAACATAAAGTCATAATGTAACAATCCCGTCTTCCACGGGGCCATCCAAACCCTCTCCATCGACACTCAAAACAACCAGGGGATTGCAGAGAAAAAAGGGCATGACATTAAAATTGAAAAGGCCTTGCCCAAAGGGAAAAAGGCAATTTTTGGGCTTGTCCTCTTCCGCCATCCCCACCTGGTGAAAAACCCGATTAGGTCGTTTTGGGGAAACCCCTGGCCCCCCCAATGCATCGGTGTGTAAATCAATTTTCTGGGCAATGGGTACGAGTCCTTGATAGTCATGTCTTCGCCCCCGGTAGTCCACCAGAAGCGTTGGTGCCTCCTTTTTTCACCAGGGACTACCGCTGATGACCAGGATGTCTGACCGTTAACCCCCCCCCCGGCCGCCAGCTCATTGACAGTGCGCTCATCTTTTCTGCCGGGTTGGTGCAAATACGTCGAGGGGGACTCTGAGGGAAACTACTTCCGGGTTAATGCAGTGTTCCCCAACCCTGTGCGGCCCAGGTCCAAGTCCCCCTAAAAACCAATCTGCTATGAGAAGGGGTGCCATCTTCTCTGTCTGTGCTTCCGTCGGGTTACGGCGCTCCGTGCGCCAAGTCTGAGGAAATAGGAAGGGCCCCCACACAACCAACCCCTCGCTCCCCGACGACTCTTCTGACGCTCCACTTCCTCACAAGTGCCAGTTTGCCCAGCGGGCACCTTCTGGGCCCTTACAGAGTTTTGGTACAACACTGTAACTAACCCCCCCCTTTGGCCCAAAAAGGCTCCGCCCAACTGCACGCCATCACCGCTGCAATTTTTGGTTAGGCTCCCCGGGGCCCTCTACTCCACGCACACTTTTGACAGTCGACACCGGATTCAACTCTGTCCGGGGGGCAAGGGGCAGCCCCCTCCTGTAACTACCTTGCACACCCAAACCCTCTGGAAGCAAGGGCACCTTTTCACCGTCCCCCCTCACCAGCTTCCGTCAAGGTCGACCACGCCTTACCTGCGTCAGGTAGTAAAGGGCCCGCCAAACAGGCTCGCCAGATGGGCCACATAACCGGCACCCGGGCTGCCCCGGTTTTTGCCCACGGAAATAGAGCCTCCACGGCCCCTTGAGCTGCACAAAAATCCCCCGTGACCCCACCAGTCTCTGGGGTGCGTCGGAAGTCGCATAGGGCCAACAATCAGGCCCCCCTAGGGTCTTCTCACCCCAGGCCCCTGTCAGGCGGGATGGCTTCCCATCTATTGAGCCCTCCACCTGCATGTGCTGGTTCGCGGCAGCTTACCAAATCGGGGCCCGGGGAAACCCAGGACGGCTGGGTTTCGGGCCCCCTTTTCCCGCCTTTTCCGCCTGTACCATTCCTTTTGCCTTAGGAAAGCCTCGGATGGTGACCCTACCTGCCACAGTCCTTTCAGCACTGCGGAAGGCATCAGAATCCGTCCCGGTTGAGAGGACTTTTCTCCGCTCCTCTGACACTGACTACGTCTGTGCCCTACCCCTCCCCAGCCCCAAAACAAGCCTTGGAAAGTTCTCGGGGGTCACCTTCCTCAATGCTATTTTCTCCATTTAGCCTTCCGGGCCCCCGGGGGTCCCCCCGGGGGTGAGCACCCGGCCCAGGCCACTGTTTCCTCAGGGAAAGGCTCAACCCAAGGGCCCCCGCCAGCGCCACCGCAGGGCCCCAGGGTGTGCCTGTTGACGAGATTTGCAGCTGCGGTCCGTAAAGCGCAACAAAGAAATCACGGGCAGGACCACTATCATCTCTTCCGCAGCCGCAGGGTACGACCTCCTTACCAGGCCCCCCAATCCTGCGCCAGCGGGGGCAGTGTTCGCCAGCTCACGAGTCCCCCTTTTTCAAGTGGGCCCGATAACCTCGGCCTGGTTGGTGGTGCCCCAAAAGGCGTTTCAAAGCCTCTGCCCGTGGTGTAAGAGGGGATGTTGGGGTGCCGGCAATGCCCCCAAAACTTCCACTGCGGGGCCCCTTGCTGTACCAGCTGCAGGGCCTTCTTTCCTGGCTCCCGCCCCCGGGCAGATGCCAGCTTTCAAAAAGGGAAAATGCTTCCCAGGCCCCTTCCCGTCGTACTAGCTGGCTTACCCTACAGAATTCGAGGCCGAGGGGCTGCAGGGTGGGGAAGGTGCCGTGAACAACACCCTGGGGGGGGGGAAGGGGGGGGGGGAGGAAAAGAGGCGGGTTTTACCCGGGGCCCAGTTGCGCCCCCTATACCCAAGGGAGCGGGTTTCCAAAGGGTCCCCACCTCGCAGCGACCCCGGCGCGACACGACGCTGCGAGGCCGGGGGTTTCCCCAGGACCCCAGGCAGACCCAGTAAATCTGACACTCTGGAAACTTTTCCAGAACCCCGCGCCTTCTCTGTTAACGTTTCTACCTCTGACGCCCCCTTTCCTCCTTCTTTTTTCCCCCCCTCGGCCCTGAACCTCGCCCCTTCAGAGTCGCACCTCCTCATCATTTACTCTTACGCTGTGCAGGCCTTGTCGGGTACTGCTGAGTTTCCATCTTCACGATGCAAGATTGCTCTGTAACACCCCAACAAGTTGGCAGAATGTTCCTCTGCCTTTTTGCCTGCATCTCGACGAGATGGGGCGCCGCTCGCGGCCCTCTGTGCGCTCTTCTGCCCCTTGTGCCCTTCCTCCTCTACCGGCCAGCATTTCAGTGATCAGGTCCATCTGGCTCGGCTTACCCCCTCGTGCTTGCCTCGTCGTACCTCCTCCCTCATGGCGCCCCTATCTTTGGCCCCCATGATAAATCGGCGCGTCCACGATCAAAAACCCCAAAACCCCCTTTTCCTGAAAATTTGTTACGCCGGGCCCCCTGTCTCTCTGCCACCAACACAAGGGAGGCTAGGGAGACGGCGTGCTATCCCAGGGTCGGAAATGAAACCCAAGAGGCACCGAACACCCAGCGTCCCCCGAACCCAGGGGAGGAAAAAGCCAAGTCGCGAGGGAGGCAGAAGTAAACAAAAAAATGGCAGTCTTTCCTTTTTTAACACAAGTTATTTACCCCCTACCTTTTTTATGGCACAATACAGGGGGGAAACCCCAAAGTCACACAGCACAAAACAGCTTAAACAGGGAAAACCCGGTATTAGGTCAAAGGGACACACAGGTCTTACAGGAGCACACCCCCCCTGCGTTTCCCCTTTTTTCCTCCGCCCCCCGCTACAGCCACTGCGACATGTTTTCCCCGGGCCCTTCATGTAAAAAACATGTTTTGCACAGAGACAAAACCCACTGGGTAGCAATATTATATACATTTTTTTTTTAAGTTTTTTTATGTTTATTAACTTTTTTGTTCGAATGAATATATTTGAATTTAATTTTTCATGTTTTTTTATCTCTCATTTATATATGTTGCATCAGTTTACATTAAATTTCATATTTTTGAGTATAGTAAAGTCCTAGATCGCAGTTTGGTCACTTGTAAAAAACCCGTACGGACATTTTAAGAATTAAATATATAAAAAGGAACTTCACCATATTTGAATAATTTTTTAACTTTTCGTTTTCAGTTTTATTTAATTATTACGATTCTTATTTTTATTCTAACGATTAAAAATTTTTTTTTTGTATTACGATTATCATATTAGTTATTTTTATTACAATCTTGCGTTGATAGCATTGACCGAGTTAAATATAAAACGACGGCCAAAAAGGGTTTTTGTGCAAAAACACCCCTGGGTTTTTTACAAGGGCAGTATACTGGCCCATCCATTCTTACTCTTCTTAGATTGCAATAGAACATTCGCTTTTTTTTTTTTTTTCTTTTTTTTATATATGAGGGGTCTATGTTTAATTTTTCTGTGTAAAAATACATAGTTTGTTATGATGGCACATGCTAACATGTATTTGCATAGGGGATATTGCAAAAAAGCTTCTCTTCAAACCGTCCCCCTATCTTAACTTATTTTTTATTTTGTCGTTTTTAAATTATATCCTGCGAGTTATTTTAGAATTTAGTAATCGCTTGTTGCTAATTATTTAGCTAAAGATGTAAAAGTTGTTTTTATTGTGATACTGTTTCATTTCATTATTGTTCACACTTACTGTTTTTTTTTTTTGTTAGGAACGGTGATCTTAGCCTTGCCTTTCAAGACAGCACCCCCTCCGAAATTTTCCAGAGCAAAGAATTTTTCCCCTCGTTGTGAAAATGAAAAAAGGAGGGATCATCACAAAACGGTATGCTCTGTTTTTAGAGCCGTGGACCCTCCATATCCTTTTCACTCAACTCGATTCGCTTTTCTTTTCCCCCTGTACCATCGAAGCCCGCAAAATCTTTTATGGTCGCTTTGTCGTCTTCGGGTTTTCGTCTTTCCCCTGTTTTCCCATCACCATCCCGTCAGCAAGGTTTTTTTCAAACTTTTTTCTTTCTCAATGACCAAAAAACTTTAATTCCCTTTTGTTCAAGATGTCCAAAAAGCCGGTCTTTACAATTTTTTTTTTTCAGCACTTTATCATCGTTTTCTTCTATGTCCATGAAGACATAGTACTCGTCTGTAACACCACATTTCAGCAACTATTGAACTTTTTCTTGTCTATCTTCTTTCAGCACCCAAACATCAAGAAACCATATGATGCAACGGGAAAAACTAATGGTCAATAACCTCAGCTTTGTCCGTAAGGTAATGCTTCGGTCTTTCCAGAATGTTATTGAGAGCAACTATGGGCGTTGTTGGCAATGGTTAATTTCTTTTTATCTCCGGTGAATCATAATATGTATTAGTTTAAACAACTCCAAGATAGTGAACTCTTTCCATTTTCCACAACCTATTCCCATGATGAAACATTGCTAATCATTGTTCAGTGCGAACGTTAGCTTTGAATCTTCATGATCAGAGCAAGAACCTATCGAAAATGTTCAAGCAGGCTCGAGTTGCGGCAGTACTAAAGGACGGGGATAAAAGTCGCTAC
>NC_051420.1:2342112-2349612 GCF_015228065.2 Penaeus monodon
TAATTTTTAAGAAAAAATAGAAAATTCCGGGGCACGTTACAATTATGAAAAAAATTTTCCTTTCTAAGATTAGCAGAAAACATGACGAAGCGTGACTACAAGTTAACTACATAAATACATATATATTATAATATATATATATAATAATATATTATAATAAAATATATATATATATTTTATATGGTGCTTAAGAAGAGGGTGGTGTTGGTGTGGGGGGTGTGTGGGGTGTGTGTGTGTGTGTGTGTGTGTGTGCCCGTGTGTGGTTGTGTGTGTGTCCGTGTGGGTTGGTGGTTGTTGTGTGTTGTGGTGTGTTGTGGGGTGTGTGGGGTGTGTGGTGGTGGGGGTGTGTGTTGTGGGTGAGTGGGCAACAAGCCTTTTAGCCTCAGTGTATGCTTTGAAAAAACGCCACAGCCACTTTTACGGTTTCTTTTCCCCTTAATGGTGAATGTGTTTCTTTTTCGGATTAAGTTTATTTGTGACTTTTTTTTTTTTTTCCCCGTTGGCTTCATTTTTTTTTAGAAACCCACATGGACCCACAGCCCCGTTTTACTTGCTGGGTGGGGGGGGAAAAACACCCCCCCCCCCAGCATTTCATTTTCCGTGACGTTGCCAGGGGTTTTCGGGGGGGGGGGAGGACTGGCAAGGCCCCCAACCCGAGTGCCCCATCCCCCAGAGTGGTAGGGGGAGGAGTTTTTACAAAAGCCAGGGGTTTGCCCAAAACCCGCCGGTTGGCCCATAACTCCTACCTTGGGGCCTCTTGCTGCTCGAGTCCCCCAAGTTTTAGCCGGGGCCCGAAAGGTACCATTTACCAGGGTGGCACGAGGAGGCACGAGAAGTTTTTAAGAGGAGAGGCTGTGACCGGGAGGGGGGGGGACTTATGCGGAAGCTGCCCCCCTTTTTTCGCATGGGTAGCCAGGGGTGGAATGCAAGCGAGAAGGGATGCAAGCACTTAACATATCTGGGCTCCCACACGATCGTTACTCCCCATGCACGTGAAGCCCCCACCCAATATAATATATATATTATATATATAATTATTAATTTATTTTAAATTATTATATATATATATATATATATTAATATTTTTAAAATTTTACACACACACACCACAAAAATATAACATAGAGAGAGAGAGAGAGAGAGAGAGAGATAAGGAAAACTACATCCATAGAAAAGGGGTAAAAGCCCATAGAAGAATTCATTATGCATTAGGATGGGGGTGTGTGTGTGTTTATTCGCAAATATGATACATAACTAATTTTACCGTCTTTAACATTTATTTCATTTTTGGGTTTTCGACACTAAAATGAATCAAGCGATATTTCTGCTGATATCTTTTCAACAATCATTTTAGGGGTTATAAATGCTTCATCAATTTCATCGTTATCATCATCGTCATTTTAATTCTAATCACTACATTGTCATATCATCATAAGAATAACAAGAAAGAGAAGTTAACACAAAGTGTTCGTGTATTTATTAGAAACGTAATGCAATAGATTATATTTGTTAACAGTTATCTAATATTAACTTTACAGCTACACATGCACACACACATACATACATACATACATATATATATATATATATATATATATATATATATATATATATATATATATATATATATATATATATATTTATACATACATACATACATTTATATATATATAATATATATATATATATATATATATATATATAGATATCTGTGTGTGTGTGTGTGTGTGTGTGTGTGTGTGTGTGTGTGTGTGTGTGTGTGTGTGTGTGTGTGTGTGTATGTGTGTGTGTGTGTGTGTGTGTGTGTGTGTGTGCGTGTGTGTGTGCGTGTGTAAAAATAAGCGTACAGATTATAATGCTGAGCAGTAACATCGTAGAAGCTGTGTTGTTGTAGAATGAGAGAGAATATATTTATCGTAACTAAACTGTTGATAGCAGTGTTTACGTGAACAGATAACTGATACGCCTCATTATTTGTTTGGTGTGTATATCTATGTCACATGAGAATATGCGTGTGCGTATACTATCTATTATGCACGTGTGTGTGTGTGTGTGTGTGTGTGTGTGTGTGTGTGTGTGTGTGTGTGTGTGCAATTTGCCATATAACTAGAAAATAGTAATATCCACATAAATTCGAATGTCACAAAAAGCACGCTTACGGCTATTAGATCCGCCAATACTACCTCTGCGTAACCCGACACCTGAGTGTAAGCCTTACCACCTGTATGTCACAAATAACACGTAAGCTTAATACTACGTAGCATGAGTCCTAACATGTCTGCGTTAACACCTAGGCTGCCACGAGTCACTTCACTGTCAAGATGATTTGCTGCCACGTGACAATAAAGTCGCTTTGATATAAATTTATTTTTATTTTCATTCTTATTTTTTTTTTTTTTTTTTATCATTATTATTATTGTTTTTTTTTTGTGTGTGTGTATTTTTTTCGTGGTGATTCATGTTTTAGTATGAAATTTTCTATTAAATCATAAGTAGAAAAATGTAAAAGTATGTTATAAGAGTATATATAACACTGGTTGACGATGTCGGCCTTGCGTTCCTTTGAAAAATACGAAATACTTTTGTGCTACGAAGACTACGCTCGAACGGCACAGTCTGTAGCTTTACTGTGACGCTCAAATGTAAACGGCGACACATACGAGCTTTTTGTGTTTTAAATATTGTGTTTAAATACTTTTACTGTCGCTTTTCTTTATGCTAATGTGTATAACCGTCATCATTTTTTATCGTTACGTATCATATGTTCCATTAACAGTCCCGCAGCTGGATCTTAGAAGTCAAGAATCATGCTCTCATGTTTCTTCACATTCAACATCCTTTGCTTAGCTGAATATACAGTCAAATACCAACCAATAAGTACCCGCTTGGTTTCCATTGATCCTAAAAGTTCACGTGGCAGGATCCATACCAAAAAATATTCCTTGGCATTCTCTATTATCTGCTCGGCACCGCACCACCTCAGAATCGCCTTAAAATTTGTGCCATGGAGTGCCCAACGGAAACGCAAGGGCAGGATTTTACCTCTTTCGAAACAATGCTGTAGGCACGACCAAAATCTATACAAATGTATCACTTGAATGTAATCATACAGTGATAAGTGTGTGTGGAAAAAAAAATGTACATATATAAACACAGGACAAAACGGTATGTATGTATGTATGTAATGTGTATGTATGTGTGTGTGTGTGTTGTGTGTGTGTGTGTTTGTGTGTGTGTGTGTGTGTGTGTGTGTGTGTGTGTATGTATATGTATATCCAAGTATATAGGGTGGATGTAGGCCCATCAATTACTACTGAATAAGCAAAACTCGCACACACTTTATGTGCGTGTGTTTGTGTGTGTTCGTATACATATTTATATAGATAGATAGATAAATAGATACTATATACATATACATACACACGTACGAACATAGATAAATAGATACACCTACATTTATATACAAATATGTCTTCCATTCCCTTACCTTCTCTATCTCTATCAATTCTCTCTTTCGTTATCTGAGTCTGCCTGTGGTTATTGCTCCCTCTCTCTCTCTCTCTCTCTCTCTCTCTCTCTCTCTCTCTCTCTCTCTCTCTCTCTCTCTCTCTCTCTCTCTCTCTCTCCCCCTTCTCTCTCTCTCTCTCTTTCCTCTCTCTCTCTCTCTCTCTTGTTGAAACGACCTATTATTTCATTTTATACACTAAAACTCTTGATTTTTATTATTACATCAGCTTTATGTTACTACTAATATATTGTGCTACTACAACTCTTATTGTCTTTACATTTTCAATATAAATTTGCATTCATAAGCATGTTTGCTCTGACGAATCCAATGAAACAGTTTCGAACAATCATTCACTGTGTTCGAAGACACCGAAAATAAAATGTGGAAGAAGCGGATCTCCTCATAATTATTTCGGCATTATCACCATTAGTACGTGATATGTTTATTTCATTCTGCAAACACAAGTTAAACGGAACATTAGTTCAATAAACACGTATTAAATAATGATCGAAGAAGTATCGGGCAGCCAGAGGGTTAATTAAGCTTCTTTTCGAAATTATAATAATGATAAAAATAATTATAATAAAATAGTGATAATGATATTAATAATGATAATAATATCGCAAGTGATGATGATGCTAATAATGACATTGATAGTGATAATACAGATGATGGAAATTGCAATTCTCTATCTACCTACCTATCTATCATATACAAAACTGATACAATATACATTATACAGTTAGAAACAGCAGAGTGGCGCAGTGGAAGCGTGCTGGGCCCATAACCCAGAGGTCCGTGGATCGAAACCACGCTCTGCTACAAGGCACATTTTTTTCTCATAGAACATTATCTCTATCTCTTTTTCTTTCTTTCTGTCTTGTCGCCTTCTCTCTCTCTCTCTCTCTCTCTCTCTCTCTCTCTCTCTCTCTCTCTCTCTCTTCTCTCTCTCTCTCTCTCTCTCTCTCTCTCTCTCTCTCTCTCTCTCTGACTTTATCGACTCTTGGCTATCTAGTGTTTTGTCTCCTCTCATGGGATAATTCTCTAATTGTAATATTAAACATGCAATGGATTTCATGGAGAAAGACGTTTGTCGACGCTCAGTAAGAAATTGGTGAGTTTTGATGTAGATTCCCTGTTTGCTAATGTCCCGCTTGACGATGTACTAGATTTTCATGAAAGAAAACTTTCTTCATCTCACGAGAAGATCCCCATTCCGGTCAAATGCTTTGTTGGTCTCATTCGTTTGTGTGTCACGAATAATGTCTTTACTTTTGATGGTGAATTTTATAAACAGATCAATGGTATCTCGATGGGAAGTGGCCTTAACCCGGTTCTTGCGAATTTATACATGGAGATGTTTGAATCTGAACTCCTTCCGTCTATTCTCCCTCCCGACACGATCTGGTTTCGTTAAGTTGATGATACTTTTTCTTTGTGGCAAGTGAACCGTTCAGATTTCGATTTTTTTTTAGAAGACTTAACAACCTCGCTCGTACTATCAATGGGAAGATTCAGGGAAATTACCTTTGCTCAACGTTCTTTTAATTAATGGCTCGTTTAAATTTTCCGTTTACCGTAAACCTACTCGCACTGCAAATTACCTCCATTTTTTCGCAAATCGCGAAAAATGGATGTTGAAAGGACAGTAGTCTCGTCAATGTTTCTTAAGGGATATGGGATTTGTGAAAGTGAAATTCATCGATCGCGAGCTTGATGTCATTTTTGAAACGTTTTCGAAATTAGGATAAATGGAAATTTAATAGTCATTCCCATATTACTCAACAGGAAAGCACCAGTTCTTATCATTACTATCATCGTTATTATTAATATTATCATTAGCACCATTATTATTATCATTATTATCATCATTATTATTATTGATATCATTATTATTATTATCATTATCATTACTATTATTATTACTATTAGCATCATTATTATTGATTGATATCACTATTAATATCATTATTATCTTTGGTAACAGTAGCGATGGAAGGAAGGAAGAAAGAAAAGAGGGAGTAAAGAAAGGGAGAGGAAATATGAGGCAATAAAGAGAAATACGCAAGAAAGAACATAAAAGCAGGAGACCCACAAAAAAGAGAAAATGGGGAGAGAGAGAGAGAACGGGAAAGAGAGGAGAAAAGAAAAATAAAAAAAAGAGAGAGAGGAGGAAGAAAAAGAAAAACGGAAAGGAAGGAGGGAAAGAGAGAGAAGATAAAGACGAACAGGAAATAATACAAGGTTAATAATACCATAACAAGAGAAATGGCAAAAAATGAGAGAAAGTGAAAATGGAAAAAATCAATAGAAAAATAGCAACGCAAATAGGTAGATAAATAAATAGACTGATAGGCAGATATCCAGGTAGATAGATAGATAGATAAATGGGAGGAGAAAAAGATAGAATGGAGAGAAAAACAGATGAAGATAGATGGACGGGAACACGACAAAAGTTTTTTTTTTTCTTCCTTTTTTTATTTCACTTCAGGTTGTTTGTCATTATTTTTATTCTTATTTTGAGTATTAAATACTTTACAATGCGTCTAATAAACATCAAAGTTTATTTCTATACTTCTCATATATATGAGCAGTGTATTCCTCAGTTTTATAACTGGAAAAAGAGTGAACCGCTATATTTAGCAGAGAGTAAGTAAATGGGTTTCCCGGTCATAGTAACAGCAGGGTCTTGTAGAGCTTCATGGTGAACTTTGTACTTTTCTCGGCTTCTTGGCTAAGTTCAGTATAGTATATCTGTTCTTATTGGGTATTGCAATATATATATATATATATATATATATATATATATATATATATATATATATATATATATATATATATATATATATATATATATATATATACTCGACTAATTTCATGCTCGCATCGCATCTACTCTGAACGGCCGCTGTATTGCCGACTCATATGTGATTTTTTAACCCTGTTGTATTTTCACTCTGCTTGGAAATTACCTAGATTTACTTTCTTCAGGTTCGCGATAGATCCAAATGAAACTTTAAATTCCAGAGGAGTTTGTAAATATGATTTTGCGAAGTCTCCGCCACGCGTCACCTGGAGATCATAATACCTCTCTCCGCGTCGGTTCCATAGTATAAATTAATTCTGTGTTCGCTATGTAGTCTTAGTTTGGTCGAGGGTTCTGTGGTGTGCGTTCATTCTCTGCTTCATTATATAGTACAAGGCTTATTATACGGTTCGTTCGTTGTCATGGGTTTGTTCTCTGGCTCGTTCATAAATGTGGATTCATATTATGGTTCGATCTATAGTTGTTGTTTTCTGCTGGCTAGTTCAGTAGTATGAATTCGTTCAAATAACATAAATGTTCTATTTGTTTATCTGTGATGCTATGCTACGGATCCCTTCGAGTGTGTAATTCGATATTCTACTGGCTCGCTTGCATTACAGAAGACTTTTTTACAGTATATTTTGCGTCCTAATGGCCATTCTTCACTTTAGGTTCTTTCTTAAATACTGTAGTTTTCTTGATCCTTTGATGTTTGCTTGTTGCTTTATATATCGTTTTCTATGGACTACATATTATATACATTTTTATTTAAGTTTTATGTATGTTTATTAACTTTATTTGTTCGAATGAATATCATTTGATATCAATTCTTCATGTATTTCATCTCTCATTCATATATGTTCGCATCAGTGCACATTAATTACATATTGTTAGAGTATATGTAAAGTCCATAGATCGCAGTTGGCTCACTTGTAAAGGCCAGTAGCGGACATTTAAGAATTAAGTATATCATAAGTGAACTTCACCATATTTCGAATAATTGTTTGAACTTTCTCGTTTTCAGTTCTTATTACAATTATTACGATTCTTATTCTTATTCTTATTACGATTATTATTTTTATTCGTATTACGATTATCACTATTAGTTATTACGATTCTTTATTACAATCTTGCTGTTGATAGTATGTGATCCGAGTTAAATATAAAACGATCGGCCAAAAGGGAT
>NC_051420.1:2354612-2364612 GCF_015228065.2 Penaeus monodon
ATTCTTATTTATTCTCTATCTACTTATTCTATTTATTATATATGTGTGTTATTATTTATGTCTCTTCTTCTTTCATTTCTTATTCTTTTTTTTATATTTTTTCTTATATCTCTATCTTATATATATATATCATGTCTATCTAATCATTTTCTCTTCTATCTTCTTATATTTTCTATTTCTATCTCTTCTTCTGTTTATTTTTTTCTTCTATCTATATCTTTTCTATTATTTCATATTATTATAGTATCTCTCTCTTGGTCTTATCTTTTCTTATTTATCTATATATATATATTTAAAATTTATATATATATATATATATATATATATATATATATTCTATAAACAAACATTTTGTTCAACCCATCTAATGTACAGAAATGAAGTTCTCTTCATATCTGTAGTATGAAAAAAAAATGATTAAAAAAAAAAAATTGTCTTGAAGCAAGATGTACATCCTCCATCATAATGATATATGACTTTGAATATCGAATACTGAACAGTTAAGTTATTAGGTAAATTTAATCTTTAAAAAATCAGTTTAATTTCATAAAGATACATAATAAGGCTGTAAAGAAATAATGATATTCACAGTACTTTTTACCATAAGATTTTATTAATATCCATTTTACATTATTCTGTGATACAGGGCTAATAAACACACATTTTCATTGTTTATGTACATTAAAGGCACATAATGTAGACACACACTTGTAATTCTTTTTCTAAATAATCAAGTATTTAATTTAATGTACATTATAGTGAACCACAAGTTGATCTGCCTTGACCAACTTTTAGAATACAGCCTATAATTTTGGGAAAATAATATCACATGTATGTTACAAAGGCAATGAAAACTTTGCAAACAGAGGCACTTGATATTGTATATGTCTAAATGAAAAAAAGAGAAAATATCAAGAATGTATATAAACATGTTCTTCAAAATGAAAATGTTAAAAAAATGAACATAATCCTCCATAATAAATTCACATCTAACTAAAGAAAAAGAAAAGAAAAAGAAAAATCTAAAAATATGTTCCATTTCAATGAAACATGATTTAAAAAACAGTGAAATTATGACTGATCACATTCCAAAAAAGGTATAATTGAGGTTTTAATAAAGATGGGCACAAAAAAATATATATATCCCTCCACTTTTTTCCATATTTTTTGCTTTTATCACAGAAAATAATTAGCAGATTACAAATAGAACCATAAGTACCAGTCACCGTATGATAACGATGCTAGTCGTAGCATCCGTTAAGAGGAGAATACTGGGGATAGTGAAAAAATAGTTGGAATTACTAAAATTTACTGAACATTTCTAACAAGAGTGGGAGTAAAAAAAAAAAGAGCAGAATTATCGTAAGACATTATTCTCTCGGGAATAAAAGTAGAATATTTTGTGAAGAGGTGTAGGATTAAATTGAAAAAGAGAAGAGAAAAATTATACAAACTATACAAATAATAAAAACGGTATTGAACACACACAAGAGAGATGACGAAAAGAAAAGAAAAGTGTGAAAGTCATGCAGTTTTTAAAGGGGTAAACCAAACGGAATTACTCAGCTATGAAAGAAAATATGCCAGATAGCTATGCCCTGAGAGGGTCACAGGTAAAAGAAATTATAAATGCTGGTTGGTGGAGAAATATAGCATATGGTTGAATTACAGTATATAATAAACTTGTATCAGGGGATAAACATTAAAGGTGCTGGACATGCATTTTGCAACTTATTTTGCAGAATGTGCAAGAACCTCAGTCTCCCACAAGTCCCCTCCTGTACTAATGCACCACAAGTTCCCTTCAATACTAATAAACACTGCTGTGTGTATTATCTCATGATATTTTTCTGGCGCTAGAAATGGTAGTAAAACATACATGGAATATGATCAAATATCCTTTTTTCCTGCGTGTAAATGAAATATAATAAAACTGTTTGTTCTTTTTCTGTGAGTGTCTAAACTGGAGAGTAAAACACGTCACAAAGTATAAGAAAATGCCATTTGGATGCTCAGCATTTATTTACATTTGTTGGACTTTGTGTTTATATATATATCACTGGGAAATGGAATCTGTTAATCAAACTAGTCCTACATTTTTGGTATAAAGTTTTATGCTGTTACATTCCATTTATTTATGTATATTACAAACCTGAATGAATATGTCATGATACTAAAAATGTAAGATAGCTGTGTGTGTATATTCATATATATAAAATTATCCACAGATTCTAACAATTGAGATTTGTAGAAATTTTGCCTCTTTATATAAGCTACAATTATACAGTTCACTAATAAAAGAAATTTTACAAAAAAATGAAAATAAATAAATAAAATAAAAACAAATAAAAACAAAAAAAAAAGGTAAAGCAATATGCATTGCCGCTTTATAATGAACATCATTATATCCATCTGGAACTTTGACAAACCTGTATATCCCATAATCTATGACTAAACATACTTCTTGTCAAAAAAGATATTTACACATTATATACACAGCGTCTATATGTTATCTTTGCTACACTTATAATCCTTATCTTTTTTTTTTTTTTACATCAGTACATGAAACAAGGATCTTTGTAAATGCTTTATTACAACACAGTCTTGAAGTCTTTAGTCATAGCTGTTTGCTTTTCGCATCAAGCAGTTATGACACAAATAACTTCACTTCAAAATTCTATAATTATGTAACATTTTGGTAGGCATATCTATATTTTATTTACATAAATATTTATAGCTTCTGCTTAATAGTATCTTCTTCCCCACATCTAAGAGGGCCCTAAACATCTGTTGTTTAATTTACTAACAACATGCTTTCCAGAATAACATTCACGATGGCTCAAAATAAAAGGACAGCTTATTTCACACATCCAACCTAGTGTCACCCTACATCATGCTCCTAAAGCGATGAGTAATTCACAATCCTAGTTTTCCATTGCTTTTATTGTCATTTAGAACCCTGTAGCTTTTACATCTGGCAAAAAAAAAAAGGAGAAAAGAGTCGATAGCATTTCTTATGCATAGAAAATTAATTAAAACCACTTACTAATACCACAAATTATGATTCAATGAAAAAAAAAATTCAATAGAACTGCAAATTCAATTCCTGTTCCAAATATACAAATTCTTATTTGAGACGAATTTAATTCTTGCCTACTTTTTGTCTTCAAGCTTACAATGCACCTCAAGCCACTTTCAGAACTGTGACCATCCTATAAAATCACTGTTTATTGAAGTGTAAAACCAATATTAATGTATTCAGTGCAACAGCTATGGTAGATAAACACTTATGATAAAAAGGAGAAGATACAAAACATCAAAACAAACAAAGATCCTCAAAGAAAGAATTATAATGACAAGTCACATCACAAGTGCATAACCTAGCCTGGTTGAAAATTACCAACAGATATAAGTAGTTTGCAACAACACTTAATAGTAAAAAAGACTTTTCGCAATTCTTTTAATCATTGCGGCCAGAGTTGTCCTGGACAAAACTTCTGCTAGGCAACCTGAAGCTTCTGGAAGTTGTTGGCCATCTCGAGCACTTTGCTGTTCCTCGAAACTGGTGGTCGAGTCTGAAATACAGTCGAACATAGCCATTTGTTAAACATGGATATATGTTAAACTACAGGTATATACTGAAAAAAGGCCAATATAAAATGCATCCTTGTGAATATTAACCCAATCGCCACGTTTGGCAAGAATACATGCCATGCCCACTGTAACACAGGTTTATTTATTGTATTCACACATAGATGGCTCTACAAGTGCTTAGTCATCAAGGGGTCACTTATTAGTCCTACCTTTCGCACCTGTTTACCCTTTTCCTTGACTTTTGGAAAGGATCTTTTGCATTATTTCATTGTCTTAAATGTTAACAAGATTTTAATAATACTTTAATAATCATAACAATAATAACAGTATTGATATCAATTGTATTAAAAGGAAAAACGCATTTTCCCGCCAATTCAAGGAATGGGGAAATCAAGATCAGTCAGTAGGGCTTACTGATAGACTCCTTGGAGGCTGAGCACATGTGGAGCCATCTGTATGTAATAAAATTCACAAAAACCTACAAGGGACTGAACATAAATCCGGGGTGATTGGGTTAATACCTCATGTTTATCAAAATATGACAAAATGCTATCCCAGAAAACAGGAAAACAAGATTTTTTATTTTATTTTTTAAATGCCACAATTTTTTTTAAAGAAAAGACTATTTTATTCCTGGAAAATTAACAATATATACAGAAAACATACAATAAGGGAGCAATAATAACATTAAAATCAAAACAGAGTTTAGTTTCTCATTCCAAACTGGAAGAGATCAAATCTGCGAGATATGAAGAGGAACATAATGCAATATTTAGCAAATCTTATGCCCAATTTAGGAAGCTACAGTTAGAAATAAATGTATCTATCATTACTACTTTATCTGTCACTTTTTTCTGTGAGAGGTAATATAACTGCACTTACACTTTTAAAAGTTGATGAAAAGGATAAAAAAATGAGCAGAAACCATATCCTTTGAGGAAAGTCATACCTATCTTCAATAAATACATTTTCCAAATTTTTTTATTTTTTCTTAAAACATATATTCAATAACCATGCGTACTCACCTCAATAATAATTTCCTCAGTGTCGGGTGTCTTGCTCTGCTTCAGCCTCCCTTCTCTGCGCTGCCTCACAAGCACCCTCCAGTCTTCAGCCGCTTGCTGAGCTACTCCATGTTCAGATTTGCCAGTGTTAGCACTTACAGAAGTAGTAACATTACTATCTGCCAAGGTGTTTGTGACTGCAGAAGTTGGGGCTTGAGAATCAGTGTGAGCAACACTTGCAGGTGATTGGGTTCGTACAGTGACAGTAAAGGATGGAGCAGCACTGCGAGTTTCTGTTACTGGTGCCGATGATGGTTTAGACAGCAGTGACGTAGTTCCTGGGGAAGAGGGCACTGTTGCAGCTGATACTGAACTTACATTCTGAGATGGAGGAGTTGCTGGTGCTTGTGGACGGTCTTTACCTCCACTCATGAATCTTCGTCGTGCTGCTCCAATGTCCAGTGGTGATATCTCTACAGGTCCTTCTTTGCTCTCAGTAACGTCTGTTGGTTTGGCATCTTCAGATTCACTGACGGATGATGGACTCCTAGACACCTTTTTGGACTGAGGTCCTGCAACACTGGCATGTGAGGTGTGAGACAAATGTACAGCAGGTTGGGTTTCCTCTTGTGGCAGTGGACGCGGTGGCCAGACAATACTTGATCCAGATCTGCCCGATACAGACAGCTTTGCTGGAGGTGGTGTGGCTGGAGCACTTTCTTGTTCATTTTTGTTAACTTCATTGGTTGCTGTTACACTTGAACTTCTACTGATGATCTTACTAAATATGGATGAGCTGGAAGTAGTAACCGTAACCCCAGCCTCTGATGTCACCATGGCATTTGATGAGCGCACAGTGGGACCATGAATGGGGGCGGTTATTGGCTTATTGACAGAGGCATTATTTGGTGTGGTGATAGTGGTAATGCTTCGACTTGCACTACTAATCATCGTGCTGCTAGTTGTGGTGATGTTACTTATATTTCGAGAAGTACTGACTGCATTATTAGTTAGATCTGTGCTCATTGGTAGTGGGCTGGTATTGCCAGATACAACCAGTACTGTTGCCTTGGGTGATCCAGGTGCAGCTGCAGATGTATTTGTAACAGGCGGTGGACAAAACGACAGTGCTGGATTGCCAACAGTTTTACGATTGAAAGAAATGGTATTCAGACTTGGCTTTTGATGACCTGCTGTGAGAGATATTGAGGTTGCAGGCAATGATGTCTCTTTACTAGGTACAGGAGAAGCAGGTGAGGCAACAGGAGCACGAGTAGGTATGATGGTGACCTCTGATACTTCACTTGTTCCTTCTATATTCTCCTCTTCATCATTATCACTTTCTTCGGATTTTTCCTTCTCAATATCCTTAACTTTGAAGGATCTTCGAGCAAATACCTTAAACAACTCAGGCTGCTCATTTTTGGAGGAAGTAACCTGGCTGGACATAGAGCTAGCACGTTCCATCAGTGGTGCTCTCTCAGACACTAAAGGTTTTCGTAATACAACACGTTCCACAGTAGAGTCTGGAGTGGTTCCTTCTACATTTGAATCCGAATCTATAATTTCTACATTTCCGCTGGATGGTGAAACGTCTCTCAGTGACCCTTTACTGAACTGAGCACTTCCTCTCTTGCCAAGTGATGAAGACTTACCATCCTTTGTTTCAGACCTGTAAACTGCAGCACCATCGGACAATTCTGTCACTGAAATTTCCTTGATGGATGGATCAGCCTGATTTCTGAGTTCTTTGTCTTTTCCATCAGTTTTATTACCTTTTTCTTGCTCTGTTTCATATACAACAGACTGACCTTTACTTTCAACCTTGTTGAGCTGAATCCGCATAAACTCAGGTACAGGATCTGGTTCCACTTCACGTGGAGGAACACGTTTCATGCTTGGCTCCTTCTTGAGAGGGCGACGAGGTGTACGTTCTCCCTCGGGCTCACTTTCATCAGTGCCAGAAACAGGAGGTCCTGCATCATCCCCTTGCAAGGAATGGGAACGTAGTGCCTGCTTTGGTGAAACCCTGTCAGCTGGTTTAATTTCTGGACTTATATTCTTTGATACCAATGCCTGTTTGCTTTCTGTTGTTTTGTGAACAACAGGGTCTGGAACTTCAGAATCCTTAGCTGGCTGCCATGAACCTACAACATAACTCACATGGTCCACACTTGATGCCTTACGCATATGTTCATCAGATTCCTTTGTATGCAAAGATATACTAGAGTCCAATGACAAAGGTCCCGAACCTGAATCCTGGTTCCCTTGCTGCAAATAATGGCTTTGTTGAAATTGATCTTGATACTTTGGAATCCCGACCCTGTGTTGGTTCTGGGAGTGTTGACGTATAAATACACCAGGGATCTGTGTGCTTGTGAGTGAGTCTGTTGATGAACGTTGTGGTGAGGTAGACAAGATTTCTGTACTAGAAGTTCCACTTGAATTGGCAGTGTGTGTTAACTTTGAGTCACTTTCATTGTCCAGACTCTCAAAGGAGGCTGATATTCTTGAAATCTTGCTAGATATGCTAATTCTCTCCTCCACATTACTCTGAGATGAAACTTTGCGATGTATGGGTTCTCTTTGTGTCTCTGGCTGTCCTGCAACTTCTCTGAAGCTTTTCACTTTCCTCACCCCACTGAAAGGCCTCGAGGGACAATCTTCATAAGACGAAATTTGGAAAGCCGATTGCTGACCAGGACCAGTGCTCTCTAGCCGTCCTTCTACACTTGACGAGCGTGGAGTCTGTGGTGGCGAAGATGATGCCTCTTTATAAGGTCTCTCCCGACTAGGATCTCTTGCTCGGCCAGAAGGAGGCAGAGGATGAGAATCATTGTGTGCCTTCGTGGAGGCTCGCCCCAGCATGGAGAACCTTGAGCCAGAAGAGTCTCGCCTTTTCTCTCTTGAGGCTCGTTGGTCTCCTCCTCTCCGGAGAGGACTGACACTGTTTTCCCGGCTGTCATCACCATTGCCACGCGACCGCCGTCGACCCGAGCGCACACTGCCAAAGAGACGCTGAAGTAGAGGCTCATCTTTCTTGTCCTCTTTATCTTTCTTTTCTGAATCCCGTCGCTCAATGCTGATGTGCTGCTCATGAGAGGGGCTGCTTTCTTCATCTGCACATAAATAAATGTTATCAGTTAAATATTTACCAGTTAAATAGTTAAATACTTTCAACACAAACTGAGATTTTGACGTGTTTTTCATTCTTCTTTACAGAGTTAACAGAAATAATTCATTGATTATAACTACTCATATAAGAGCAAACAGGCATACCGAAAGCAGTGTGAGAAGGTAACTCTGGAGGCGTTGACGGAGAGGCAGACGTAGGAACCTTCGAGGGAGTCCCAGATTTTGTATTGGCATCCTCATTCACTTCTGGTGTTGTGGGAAGACTCCTCTGTCCACCGATCTGTCAAGCAAGAGCGAACATGTACAACACAATACATTACAAATATATAAATCTAATTCGTAGTACTTTCCTTCAATGGGAAATTAATTATGTTAATTTCCCCCAGGAAGTTCTTATACCCCTGCATCATTTCCTGTTAATAAGTAGCTTACCTACGACTAAACAAGCATTTGTGTTATAACACGGGTATGTAAGTCACCAATAGTATTTAATAATCAGATGCATCTAATTTACCAGTGCTTTCAGGTGTCTGATTATATTCACTCAAGAAGTAAATAATCATGTCACATTCAATAGACCAAAAATGTGTGTGAATAACCTGGAATATTTCTGCATTAAAGAATACCATACTAAAGAGAAAATAAATATGTAGAACACTGATATTTATGAAAATCCACATACATTTAGGGATAAATGTACAAAATTACATGGGAGGTAAGTAGGTAGGTAGGTAGGTAGGTAGGTAGGTAGTAGGTAGGTAGGTAGGTAGGTAGGTAGGTAGGTAGGAAGGAAGGAAGGAAGGAAGGAAGGAAGGAAGGAAGGAAGGAAGGAAGGAAGGAGGAGGATGGAAGGAAGGAAGGAAGGAAAGAACGAACGAACGGAGGGAAGGGAGGGAGAGAATGAAGGTAGATGGGTTGGTGGGAAGGTGAATAAAGCGTGGATAAGGGTGTGGATGAGAGAGAGAGAGAGAGAGAGAGAGAGAGAGAGAGAGAGAGAGAGAGAGAGAGAGGAGAGAGAGAGAGAGAGGAGAGGAGAGAGAGAGAGGAGAGAGGGAGAGGGAGAGGAGAGAGAGGAGAGGGAGGGAGGAGGAGGAGAGGGAGAGAGAGGAGAGAGAGAGATAGAGAGGAGAGGAGAGAGGAGGAGAGAGGGAGGGAGGGAGGAGGAGGGAGGGAGAGGGAGGGAGGGAGGGAGGAGGAGGGAGGAGAGAGGAGAAGGGAGGAGAGAGGGGAGGAGGAAGGAGGGAGAGGGGAAGGGGGAGAGGAGGAGAGGAGAATAGGAGGAGAGAGGGAGGAGAGAGGGAGGGAGAGATAGGGAGAGAGAGAGAGAGAGAGAGAGAGAGAGAGAAGAGAGAGAGAAGAGAGAAACAATCTGTTGAAAAATGTCAGAAAAACGAATTAGTTATAGCTTCTTTATCTGCCATATCCTTCTCTAAATCTATATATTTATCTATCTGTCTGTCTGTCCCTATACCTACCTACCGATCAATTTATTTATTTATCTATCCACCTAGCCATCTACCCACCCATCTATCCATATATCTTTCTACTTATTTATCTTTCTAGCTATCTATCTATCTCTCTATGTACAGATCTATCTAGCTATCCATATATTTTTCTATCACTCTATCTAGCTATACATCTATCTATCCATATATCTTTCCATCTGTAGGGAACCGCCGATCTACAGAAACGTACATGGCCGACTGTTTTGCTCTCTTGGTGAAATAACAGAGACTTTCACAACATTCCTAACAGTTACTCCAACCACGGTCTATCAACCCTGGGGAAAAAAACACCGGGACGCGTGTACATAGCGGCAATGAACAACCTACGTTAATTCAAAAGCTATCTAATGGCAGATTTATTGAGAGTAAGTTTTATACTATTCGTCTAGCATGTCTCGTCCCAGTAATTCAATCAAAAGCTATCTATTGGCTGATTTATTGATTTTTTTTATTATTCTACTTAAGCCATGTCTCGTCCCCAATCATGCTCCGGATTCATACAGTAATGTTGTTTATTCTGAAGGTTGTGAGTGGACGCTGACCTTCACCCTATGAACAAGCAAGGTGACAAATCAGTCCTCAATCCATAACAGGACACCCCTGTTACAACTTAACAATCCCCCTCGCAATACGAATGCAGGATTAACATAAACCAATTCTCTTCTGTGAGATTTTTACGAATCTAATTACACTAGTCTCACATATACTTGAAAACAACCCACGTAAACTACACAAGACAGAAATACCCCGTGCTATCACTGC
>NC_051420.1:2367112-2369915 GCF_015228065.2 Penaeus monodon
AACGACTTTCGATAAATTCCTGTAGTGAAACAAAAGGCCTCCGTTGTAAAGTTATTCATCCTCATCTATGCCTTGTTTACATTCCTTTCATTCGCTGCAGTACAAGGTTACACTAGGTTAGTTATTTTCGTCGTTTTGGAAAGTCTTATATAACTCAGTACCCTCACTTTGCAAATCTTGCTGTTATATATATATATATATATATATATATATATATATATATATATATATATATATATACATATATATTTACCGTGAGAAAACACGTAAAAATTGTAATGGAATGTAGTCGTCGTCTTCATGTCAAGGTGAA
Organism: Penaeus monodon; assembly: GCF_015228065.2. Lineage (NCBI taxonomy): Eukaryota > Metazoa > Arthropoda > Malacostraca > Decapoda > Penaeidae > Penaeus > Penaeus monodon. The sequence continues at coordinate 2,367,426 of NC_051420.1, forward strand.
TTACAGACTTCATTGCATTAAAAGCTTACGCAAAATTATGCTAGATTTGGGCTATAATTATCACCATTTTTGGCCATAAGTATAATCCAGTCTTTAGTTATAGTTCTCAAGTCCTTTGGCTAAAATCATTATCAAATTATTGGGCTACGATTTTCCAATCTTTAGCTATGATCACCGCCTTGGCTAGAACTATTACTTAAGAACCATAATCACAATACACTAACAATAAAACCACACCCAACGGACATAACATGAAATTCCCCCAACACAAACCCGGCCAACAAAACGCATCCTGTTTAACAAGCATATAATAAAAGTTAAAAAGGCACGCATTTCCACATCAATTTACCCTCAAAACGACACGCACTTCGCCCGACGTAGTTAAAAGCATTATGAAGCACCAAAGCACCCTTACGTTAACTCTTGAGGTAAAGCACCTGCTCTCAGTGTCCTCTGCAAATCTTATCGCTATTTTGAGAATAATGCCTGCTGGGTTTACGATCATATGCCCAGGGAATCGAAAATAGATCGAGACACAGGAGGTAGTGCGAGAAACAGCGCTATTTTGGGTTCCTAGCAGTGTCAATAGAAAAAGCAGCTCTATTAAGAAATATTACTGTAATAAATACCTATCAATGTTAAAAGTAAAAGTATTTTTTTTTTTTTAATATTGTTTTTCAGAAAACCTATCAATGTTAACAGTAAAAGTAGTTTGAGAAGTAGTCCTACTAGAGTGCCTAACGCTGCCAATAGTCAAAAGACAGTAGTCCGAGTAGTGATATGAAAAAGAAATATCACTGCCAATAATAACAGTAGTTTGTGAAGCAGTGCTTGGATCTGACACTGCCAATTTCTAACGAATTCCTATAATATGATCCTCTAATTCAATTTTTTTTTTTAATGTGACCTGTTCATACAAAAAAACAAAATAAAATAACTGATTTACTATAAAAACTAAAAAAAGCAATTCCTAAAAAAAAAAAACTATTATTAAAAAACTAAAAATGTGTTCAACAAACTCACATTTCCGCTGCTAAAACCCTTTAAAAAAATAAAATTAACTGAAAAACTCCGTTTCTTACAACCCCAAGACAGTCCGACCTTAAAACCCTTTCCCAAAACCTAAACCAATAACCAAACAAACAAACCGAAAATCTACAAACCAACCAACCAAGAAAAAACATAAAAAAATAATGCAAAAAAATAAAAATAAACCAACAAACAACGCTATTTCAGAGAGCAGGCGCTTCCCTCCCGCAACCCCGGCGCCAACAGCGGAACGGGTCTCCTCCTGCTCTGACCTTCGGCGTCGGGCATCAGGCTTGCGAGACGCCCGTCAATGATCGAGTCGCTGAGAAAGCTTTTCCTGGCGATGCGACGGGGAGACTCCAGGCTGGCCGGCGGCACTGCGCGCCCGCGTCCCGAGGGTGAGAGAGAGGGAGAGGAGGGGGGAGGGGGGAGGACGTTATTCGCTGAGATTTGCAGAGATTCTGGGGGGGTGTATGAGATATTGCCATGCGGAGAGTGCACGGATGGGCGTACGCTAGGCCTCGCTCGCGGAACACAGGCTTGGAGTCAGTCTTTCGCCTGTGCGCTCGGAGGCACCTTCTTGCTCTCGCTTGCGCTGGTGCAGACGCTCGCAAGGTATAAAAGCATGCACACACATGCTGCCACAGTTGCATACACATGCACGTGTACACGTCCGTGCACGCGCACACACGTGCACACAGACACGCGCACACGCAAACGCACGCACGTACGTACACGAACGCACGCACGTACGTACACGCACGCACGCACGTACACACACGCACGCACGTACGCACACGCACGCACGTAACACCGCGCGCGCGCGCACACACACACACACACACACACACACACACACACACACACACACACACACACACACACACACACACACACACACACACACACACACACACGCACACGCACACGCACACGCACACGCACACGCACACGCACACCACACACGCACATACACACATACACACATACACACACACACACACACACACACATTTATATATATATATATATATATATATATATATATATATATATATATATATATATTTATTTATTTTATTTATATATATACTGGGTATGCAAAGAACCCTCCATCCAGCCAGACAGTCGCACGCAACCTCGCGCACGGAAACCTCCCGGAACCCATCCGTGCCATGCACCATACACCAACGACCCCGGGCGTGCCCCGAAGGGCGGCGCCCCCGCAGCCACTCACCTACGACCTGGTGACGACCCTCGAGAAGCGACACCTTGGACGAGTGGTGAGAGATGGCGCCAAACGAGTCCTGCAACAGGAAAGAATGCAAGATGAGAAAACATGTTGACTGGCGCTGAAGGATGTATCTATGACGTAATGTGACGTAATATGAAGTAATATGACGTAATATGTCGTCTCGTCATTATCACCGTTCAGATTCTGATGACGAAAAAGCAACGGCA
>NC_051420.1:2370015-2374212 GCF_015228065.2 Penaeus monodon
CTTTGCCCAAAAACCTTTTCAACTTATTTTTTGTATATTGTCGTTTAATTCATTACTGCGAGTTTTTTTTAAAATTTTAGTAATCGCTTTTTGTATTTTAGCTAAAGAGTAAAGGTTTTTTTAGGATCTTTTTTAAGAAATTAGGGGCCTTCCTATCCCTAAAGAGAGCACCCATCCGAAATTACCCAGAGCAAGAATTTTACATCGTCTGTGAATATGAAAAAGAGGAGGTACCCATCATCAATAACGGTATGCTCATTTTTGAGCGCCGTGGACTCTCCACTATCCTCGTCACTCAACTCGATTTTGCGTTTCTTTCCACCGTACCATCGGACAGCCCGCAAAATCTTGATGTTGTCCTTAGTCTGCTCGGTTTGCGTCTTCTTTTGTTTCCTATCCCCAAATCCCGTCAGCAAGTTTTTCAATACTTTTACTTCATCACATGACAAATAAACTTTAATTCCTTTTGTTAAAGGGATGGTCCAACAGCCGGTCTTTACAATTTATTTTTCTCAGCACTTTATATTGTTTTCTTCTCGGCCAGTTAATACATAGTACTCGTCTGTAACACCACATTTCAGAAACTATTGACTTTTTCTGTCTATTTTCTTCAGCCCCCAAAAACACTCAGAACCATATGATGCAATGGGAAAAAATAAGAGTTCATAACTCATTTTGTCCGAAAGGTAATGCTTTCGTCTTTCCAGATGTTATTGAGAGAAAACTATGGCGTTTTTGAATGGTAATTCTTTTTTATTCGTGAATACAAAATGGATTAGTTAAAAAAACTCCAAGATAATTTGAACCTTTCACATTGTCCAAAACCCTTTCATGATTGGGAAACATGTCATCATTGTTCATTCCCGGGTTTAGCTTGAACTTAGATCGGGAGCAAGAACCTATCCGAAAATGTTCAAGCAGCTCGAGTTGCGGCAGTACTAAAGACGGGGATTAAAGTCGCTACTGGAAAATTATCGACTTGTTTTCGTATTGCCCTAGATTAGCGAATCCTTTGAGAAAGCCATGTAAATAAATTTCGGCACGAACCCATTCATGTCAGCAGAGTATATAGTATGTTTCACAGTTATCTGCTCAACTCAAAACCCGACAGGCATGTATGTATTTGGAGTTATTTTATCAATGTTTTACACATATATGACTCCATTGTACTAAGCCAATTATGTCTCTCCTGTATCCCCTTTTCCCTGATTTTTTAAAATATTTATGTTATTTTATTGTTTCAATAATAATGTCAATAACATTATAGTAATTATAAAGTCTGTAATAAAAATAACACCATCAATATTGATAGCACTAGTAAAAGAAAACGTTTTTCCCGGCAATTCAAGGAAATTCAACTGACTCCTTTGTGGCTAAGCACTAGGAGAGCCATATATGTGCAGATATTAAAAAAAAAAAAAAAAAACGGCATTTTGCCAACGGCATTGTGTTAATCATAAGTTATGTTGTATGTATGCTGTTTTTCATCTTTATGCATTTGATGAGTGCAAATTTATCCAATAAATGTACTAAAAATACAAAGCAACAAAGGGGGGAACGGACAAATGGCTTTGGACATATTCGTGTTTTTCCCGTGCTTTCCCCTTTTTTGTTTTTTTAACATTTCGCTTTGCTAAATCTTTCCCACACAATGACTCTCATCATACTGCTGAGAGATAAACAATGCTCTGGATAACAAATTATATCTGCAGTCAGTGTTCCTTGACCTTGCAAAAGCATTCCACATTATTGCACACAAATAAAGACGATATTGCGTTAGATGAGTGTTTCTTCGTTGATCCATTAGGTATTGGTGTGCACGTGATGAACATGCAATTTGCAGTAATACCGATTCTTCCACGACACCTATAGCAATCGGGTTGCCACACAGATCTATCCTTAGTCCATTATAGTTTTGATATATATATATATATATATATATATATATATATACATACATATATGTACAATATACATATGTATGTGTATATATATATACATACAATATACATAATATATATTAATATATATATATATATATATATATATATATAAAATTAAAATATACAATATATATACAATATATATGCATATATATATATATATATATATTGGGGTGTGTGTGTGTGTGTGTGTGTGTGTGTGTTGTGTGTGTTGTGTGTATGTATATGTATATGTATATATATATATATATAATTATATATATATATTAATATAAAATATAATATATATATATGTATATGTATATGCAGAAAGGTATGAATGAGAATGAATATCTTCACAATACAAGAGAGTATTTGTAAGAGCAGACCCGCACCTTCTTCTAGTAATGTTCTCATTTTACCGTCATGCAAAATTTCCCAGGCGATCAGCAGATACTCGGCAAAAACAGTGAGAATCGCCAGCACATCCGGGGAAAAGATACATGACTTAATACGTGAAGAAAGCAGCCCGAAAGCAACCCTTGTGGTGTTTTATATCGCATACCCCGCAGCGGGTTTCGATACAGCATACTCGGGGAAACAGGCCGTGGGTTTTAGCACCAGGATCAGCGAACACGAGCTGACATCCGTCACCACAGAACTTCCAATGCCATGGGGGTAATGTAGATGAAGCTGGACATTACCGAATTGGAAGGACGCAGAAATAGTCCATGGAGGACTGAACAAACTGAAAGAAAAATTATGGAAGCAGCATACATCGCGACGGAGAGTAATGTCAACACGGGATCGGGCAGGTTCCCGATCATCAAAAGGGCACTGCAACAATTTTGCAAGCAACGAATAAGGGGGTCACAGTCAGGTATTTTGTCAGCTCAGCCTGATATATATTTTATGTAATTTCTCTGATGTATGTATTTCTGACGAAGACGCAATCGAAACCGGCCCAAAAACATCTCTTGTATTTGAAGATATTCATTCTATTCATACTTTTCTACATTTGTCATTATGAATACGGTTTATGTATATGGGATATATATATATATATATATATATATTTTATTATATATAATATATATATATAATATATGGTTGGTGTGTGTGTGTGTGTGTGTGTGTGTGTGTGGGTGTGGTGTATATAATGTATTATATATATAATATATAATATATATATAATATATTAATATAATATTAATAAACTAATAATATATAAAATTATATATAATATATTAAAATAAAATTTTAATATTATAGTATGAATATAGGTAGTTATAACCCTTTATATAAAATATAAATATATATAAATATATATAATAAAAAATTAATGTATATATATATAAATTTTTAATATATAATGGATATAAAATATATAATATATATATATATATAAAATATATATATATATATAAGCACACCACACACACACACACACACACAAACATATATATTAATATATATAATATTATATATATAATATATATTAATATAAAATTTTATATATAAAATATATATATATATATGTGGGTGTGTGGTGTGTATGGTGTGTGTATATATAAAAAATAAAAAATTATATTTATATATTATATATAAAATTAATATATATGTATATATATATTAATAAGATATCTATCTACCTATTCTATCTATCTATCTATCATTATCTTCACATATTAATATAATATATATATATATAATATATAAAATATTATATATATGACACACAAAACACACACACACAACACAACCCACACAACACACACCCCAACACACACACATATATATATATTTATATATATAATAATATTTTATATATTATATATATATAGATATATGTATAATATATAATACATAATGTGGTGTTATATATAATTATATATTTTAAATATAATTAATATTATATGTATTAAAAATATATAATGTAGATATATATATAATAGAATAATAATTATAAAATAATATATATATATAATAGTTTATATATATAAATATAGGATTTAGAATATAATAATTAATATGTTTTAAATATATGAATATAAATTAGAATATAAAATTTTATATAAAAATTTTTATAAAAAATATAGATATATAAAATAATACATATAATATGACATAGTAAAAATATATTAATATATGTATAAAATAATTATGTTTTAAAAGTATATAATAATATATAAATATTATATATAATAAAATATATCTAAAAATAAATTTTAATAAAATTTATATATATTTATATAAAATTATTAAATTATATTAT
>NC_051420.1:2379312-2409312 GCF_015228065.2 Penaeus monodon
AAGAAAAGGCAACAGGAAGAGGCAAGAGAGGACGAAACAGGAGAAGAATGAAGAGACAAGAGAAGGAAGGAATTAAGAGCAAGAGGATTAAGAAAAGGCAAGGGGAGGAGGAGGAAGAGGAAGAAGAGGAAAGAGAAAGAAGAGGAAGCCCCCGTGGCAGCGAGGGTCCGTGGTTCCGGCCGGAGCGAGCGCGGGCGTGGTCAGCCGCCGCCCCTGCCGCGTGGGATCACTACTCCCTGTCGCGCTCAACTCACCCTCTCACTCGACTCACCCCCTCATCTCACCCACTCGACTCATCCACTTATCTCATCTACTCGACTCATCCATTCACTCAACTCACCCTCTCACTCGACTCACCTAGTCAGCTCACCCACTCACTCTACTCATCCACTCGACCCATCCACTCACTCGACCCATCCACTCACTCGACCCATCCACTCACTCGACCCATCCACTCACTCGACTCATCCACTCCGGCCAAACAATATCTTTTCTTTTTCCCTCTTTTTCCCCCCGGAGTGCTTTCACTTGCCATTTTATCTCATTTCCCTCCTTCGGCATGGAGGGAGGGGAGGGGGGAGGGGGGGAGGGGGGGGAGGGAGGGAAGGGTATTTATTCGAATGAAAATTTGTTAAAATATTAAATGGGTTTCTTTTAACTTGGGATTTGAGTTCTTCTATCTTTCTTTTTTTCTTTCTTCCTTCTTCCCTTTACTTATTTCCTTCCTTCCTTCCTCCCTTTCCTTCTTTCTTTCTTCCTTTTTTGAGATATCTGAGCTATTTGACTCTTTCGCGCTGGGGCAACGACCTCTCCCGAGCTAACACGATCGCTCTGCCATTACAGCGACAGACACACACTAATTAACACTTCCCGCACGTCAGTTTCTGCTGATTATGCCTATTTTCACCGGCGCGAAGAACCGTAATTATATTTAATACCATAAACAAAGCCGATGTATGCATATTCATATCTCTCCTTCTCTCTTTCTCTTTCTCTCTCTCTCTATCTCTCTCTCTCTCTTTCAAGGAGATTACGACAAATCGTTCTTTTTTTTCCAGGGATTGTGCATATAATAATGATCGTCTTTATTTCACGCGGGGGATTTTGTTTTTGTTTTTTAAATACACTTGGATGTAAACACTTGAATAATTATTTCAATCTTCACTTTCATGTCATGTCCATAATTCTTTCCAATTAGAACGGAGACCTTTGGAATAAGGACACATTCCAGCATTCAATTTTTTCCCCAAATTCTATCAGCACGGGTCTTCACACACAAAAAAAATATCATCGATCCACCACAAGAAAATTCCATTAAAAAAAAATATCCACCAAAGAGCAAAACCAATACACTCGCCACGCACTCCCGAAAAGTTCCACGTGACCACCGCAAGGGTTCAGCACCAACTGACACCCTCCCGTGAGTAAAGAGGCTGCCAAATGTTCCTAGTTGGCAACCTCCTCCCTCTTCCCCCCCTCCCCCCCAGCCACAGTTTCCAGGAGCTGAGTCGTCGTCGTCGACGTCATCGCCAGAAGTCGTCCGCCGCGACTCCAGCCATGAAAATAGTTGGGAAATAAAGGTCTTTTTCGGTTTTTGGTTTTGTTTTGTTTTTGTTTTGTTAGTGTTCCTTTTCTTTGCTTTTTTGTTACTGTTCTTTCTTTTCTTTTCTTCTTCTTTTTTGTAACTGTTATTTTCTTTTCTTTTCTTTTTATTTTATTCTCTTTTTTTTTTTTTTTTACTTTTTTTTCTATTCTTTTTTTTACTGTTCTTTTCATTTCTTTCCTTTTTTTTTGTTACTGTTCTTTCTTTCCTTTTCTTTTTTAAACAAACCGGATATCCCCAGCCCACCGGCAAGGCAAACCTCCCCCACATCGCAACAGAAACGCGACAAACAGCGCCCCTCACATTCGAATCCAAAGTTCCTCTGTCCATCGCCAAACCAACATAACGGCAGCCGCTTATTAAGTGCTGGATGCGAGCGAAATCACGACGTGGACTCCATAATTAGCAGGGTTTTTGTTTGTTTGTTTTCCTGCGTGCGCCGTGACACCGGCTGGCAGCTGCTGTTCCCAGCCTCCCTCGCCCGAGAGTACCTCGTCCAGAGCCACACGCGGGCGAATCGCCTACAGCCATACGTGGGTGATTCTATTGCTATGCATGGACGAGGCAACTGCAGCCATACATCGATAAATTTATTACGATACATGGACGAATCGCCTACAGCCATACGTGGGTGATTCTATTGCTATGCATGGACGAGGCCACTGCAGCCATACATCGATAAATCTACTACGATACATGGACGATACTGCTACAGCCATACATGAACGAATGTTACAATAAACCATATATTTTTTTTTTACAACTATGCATGGACTTATCGTCTTCAATCATACATGGACGATACTGCCACAACCATACGTGGATGAATATACAACTATATATGCACGATACATACGTAGGCCTACATGGATGAATTTATGACAATCATACGTGGACGAACAGGTTAACAACCATGTGTACATTGACGCATCGACCACATCCACATATAGGCGAACAACCACAACCATACATCGACGAATCGACTACAACAACCACATGCGGGCGACTCAACAGATGTTTTCCTTAAAATAGTCTTTGGCCCATTTTCCCCCAAAGGTGTTTCTGTCAACAGCCTTTCTTAGACTAAAAATTTTGCGCAGGCGATGAAATCTGTGGAGGTTCAACAAAGTATGTATAATGGTCTCAACTTCAATATTTCAATATTCGTATAATTCATTTTCAATGCTATACGACTCCCTCAAATATTTTTATAAAAAATATATATATTTTCCTTTCTATCTTCCCTCTCCCTCTCCAACCCGCACCACCCTCTCCTCTTACCCTTCCACTTTCTCTCTATCTCTTTCTCTCCTTCTCCTTCTCCTTCTCCTCCTTCTCTTTCTCCCTCTCCTTCGCTTCCTTTTCCTCCTTCTCCCTTTCCCTCTCCTACCTCCCTCTCCCTCCCCAACCCCCACCACACCCGTCCCTCCCCCACCTCCCTCTCCCTCCCCCACCTCCCTCTCCCTCCCCCACCTCCCTCTCCCTCCCCCTACCTCCTCCCCAACCCCCCCCTTCCCCCCTCCCCCCCTCCCCCCTTCCAACACACACAAACGAACACAAGCCCGTTGAGGAAACCGACCCAGTCCGTCTGCCAGTCACCCCCGGCTCGGCTATTTGCGGGAAGGCCACGGCAAAGTTTCACTGGCCACCCTCCCCCCTCCCCCCTCCCCGGGCCGACTAGCTCAGATACGTGCAACAAAAAAATCTCTCTCTCTCTCTCTCTCTCTCTCTCTCTCTCTCTCTCTCTCTCTCTCTCTCTCTCTCTCTCTCTCTCTCTCCGTGATAATGCAATATACTACAGATAATAATAAATAAGGGAGTTAATAATAATAGTAAATTGATACAGCAATATACGACACTTATCAATAAATAAATCAGTAAAAAAAAATAATAATAATAAATGCTACTACAACACACGACAAATCACAGTATATAAATTAAATAAAAAAAAATAGATGATACTGCAATACACAACAAATAAAAGCAAACAAGTAAATCTTTTAAAACCCAACAACACTGTATTTACCCATCGTGTCGTAATATACAGGACTCACGATTGCAAGATTCAATCATTTTCTCTAAAAGTGAAAAAAAAAGTTGCAAAAGTTGCGAAATGCCCAAGTCACAGAGGTCAGGAGCAAAATACCGAATCACACCTACTATAACGAAACTGCGGTAAAGAGAAAAAGAGAAAAAAAAAATGGATTTCTCTCCAAGCCAAGTCGAAATTGGACTAAGGTTTGGAAAGACGAGAAAATTCCTTGTTCACCTTTGTTATTGTGCTGTGTTATTGTGCGCTTTTGTGTGTGTGTTTTTTTGTGTCTGTTTGTGTTGTGTGTGTGTGTGTGTGTGTGTGTGTGTGTGTGTGTGTGTGTGTGTGTGTGTGTGTGTGTGTGTGTGTGTGTGTGTGTGTGTGTGTGTGTGTGTGTGTGTGTTTTATGATGATGACGATAATGATAATGATGATGATGATGATGATATGATGATGATGATGATGATGATGATGATGATGATGATGATGATGATGATGATGATGATGATGATGATGATGATGATGATGATGATGATAATGATAATGATAATGATAATGATAATGATAATGATGATAATGATAATGATGATAATGATGACGATAATGATGACGATGAAGATGAAGATGAAGATGAAGATGAAGATGAAGATGAAGATAAAGATAAAGATGACGACGACGATATTGACGGATGATACGATGAAAACAATGACACCAAACAAAACAACAACAAAACAACAACAGTAACCATAATAACAAACAACACGACAAAAGTTGAAAATCGCCACCGCAGTCATCCGCCGAACCACGAATCCAGCTGCAAGGCCTCCGAGACAAGCAAAAGATAAGGAGGATAAAGCGGGCGTGGGCGCAGGAAATGCCAGGTGCCTTACGCGATCGAGTTTTTCATCGGGTATCTGATTAATCTTTGTCGTTTACAGGTTTGTGTGCGTGTCGAGGGGTCTTATGTGTTTATGTTTATTGTTTATGTTTTATGTGTGTGTGTGTGTGTGTGTGTGTGTGTGTGTGTGTGTGTGTGTGCGTGTGTGTGTGTGGTGTGTGTGTGTGTGTGTGTGGGTGTGGTGTGTGCGTGTGTGGTGTGTGTGTGTGTGTGGTGTGTGATGTGTGTGGTGTGGTGTGTGTGTATGGTGGTGTGTGGTGTGAGAGTGGGGTGTGGTATGTGTGGGGTGTGTGATGTGTGTGTGGTGTGGGATGGTGTGTGTGTGTGTGTGGTGTGTGGGTGGTGAGTGATGTGTGTGTGTGTGTATGTGTGGTGTGTATGTGGGGTGGGTGGGGTGGTGGGGTGTGGGTGGTGTGGTGTGTGTGGGGGGTGCGTGGGGGTGGCGTGTGGGGCGCGGGGTGTGTGGTGGGTGGGGGGTGGGTGTGTGTGGGGCGTGTGGGGGTGGTGGGTGGTGTGCGCGTGTGGGTGGTGGGGGCGGTGCGTGTGGTGGCGGTGGTGTGGGTGGTGTGGTGGTGTGAGGGGGGTGTGACGGGGAGGGGGTGGGGTGGGGGGGGAGGGGTGAGATGGGGGGGGGTGATAGGGAGAGGGGAGGGGAGAGGGGGATGAGAGAGGAGGGGAGTGGATGGCGTGGGATGTGTCGTGTGAGAGGTGGGATGTAGCGTGTGCGGGTGTGTGTGGGGTGTAGTGAGGGAGTAGATGAGTGGCGCGAGGCGGGGAGAGAGAGAGAGGAGAGAGAAGAGAGAGAGAGAGAGAGAAGAGAGAGAGAGAGAGAGAGAGAGAGAGAGAGAGACAGACAGACAGACAGACAGAGGGGAGAGGAGCGTCTAACATTTCTCTGATTTTGATTCCTTCCAATCCAGCTTAGGTCTTCTCTCCCGTATGTGGATACAAAAGGCAATTCCCCCAGTATACTAGGGATTAAAGTATATGTTCTCTTGTTTTATTTTACTTGTTTGACGTTTCAATTAGTCTACCCTGACGCTTTCTTTCATCTAAATGACTCAAACGTAACTCGGGATATTTTATTTACAAAAGCCGATAATTGGAAAGAACGTTCAAGTCGTTGATAAAACAGATCGTACATATCTGCAAAGTTAATCCGTTCTCATATGATAACAAGATTTAATTTAAAAAATCCTAACACCCGTTATCGAATCGCATCGGAAAATATGAAAAAAAACCAGGCTCGTTGGCGCAAAATATCCTAATTTTAAAATCTTTAACCGTTTCATGGCGGCAAATTCCCCTTTTCGCTTCATTCCGTATTCTATCGTCTGAAGAAAATTCACAAAAATGGCATTCCTTTGAAACCCACTATTTCGCCCTGCAACTTAGCCACTCGTCCATTGTTAGCATCTTGGCTAGCTGTTAAATTGTCACTTTTCTTTAAAAGTGCCTCTCTCTCTAAAAGCCAGCTCAAACATTCGCTGGATTTCAAAAAGAGTAAAAAAGTTTGCAAAAAAAATCCTTATTCCGGATAATTTGCTTCGTTGGTTCATTCGTTCCAGGATTCACGAACACCGTTCTTATTTCTGATGGCGATTCTTTTAATTGTGTGTACCCGCTACTAAGTTTTTTAATGTGCAAATGCATTTATTGCATTTATGCGTAAATGTATAGATACCACACCAATGTACATCCATTTACACACAATACATATTCTGCATCACTCGCTCACACACAAACACCAGATACTCAAGGGTACGAACATAAACGTATTTAAAAGTTTATCGAAATATATAACAGTCCATTTCATTCAAGTCTCCAAAAAGCGCCGTTGGACATTAAAGTACAGAATTATCTGAATAACAGAGACCGAAAATTTTACTCTTTTTTTTTTACCTTTAATTTACCGTATTCTCTGATGAATACACATACCTTGCATGGGTATGCATTGCCTCTATCGCAGTTTATTGTAATGTAAGTCCCAACAATATTTTCTCCCCCACTTAATTCTTGTTTATTCTCTCTTTCTTTGTTCTCTCTCTTTCTCATTTCTGAACAGGAGCGATCTCGGCCTCCGTTCGACCACGCAGAAACGTGGTTTTCACAGGCTTCCTTGTTAAGCCCACTGAGATTACAGGGGGAAAAACACACACAGGTATTCGATATTAATAATGAGAGGGAAGGAGGGAGAGATGGAGTGGGAGAGGGAAAGGGGAAGTGGGAGAGGGGGGAGAGAGAGAGAGAGAGAGAGAGAGAGAGAGAGAGAGAGAGAGAGAGAGAGAGAGAGAGAGAGAGAGAGAGAGGAGAGAGAGAGAGAGAGAGAGGAGAGAGGGGAGAGAGAGAGGAGAGAGAGAGAGCGAGAGAGAGAGAGAGAGAGAGAGAGAGAGAGAGAGAGAGAGTGAGTGAGTGAGTGAGTGAGTGAGTGAGATAGAGACAGAGACAGAGACAGAGACAGAGACAGAGACAGAGACAGAGACAGAGACAGAGACAGAGACAGACATAGATACATAGATAGATGGATAGATAGATGGATAGATAGATAGAGAGAGAGACGGCAGCTTTTGTTAGATACATTACATTAATCACATAGTTCTCTATCTAGAGTGTAGAGGAGAAATATTGAATTTACTAATATAACTCCGGGTGAATAATTCCCTCTAAACCCAGCCATGCAAATAAGATAAGTTATCTTTGTGAGATAAGATACGATATTGTTCCTCACGCTTAGCGCTCTTCCTTTCCCGAACACCAGTTGCACAAGCGACACATTCTGTCAATGGATTATAAATAATAATTCAAGGTTGGTTGGGGGAGGGGTGGGGAGGAAATGGTGGAAGGGAGGGGGCAGGAAAGGGTGGGAGGGAGGGAGGGGTTAGGGAAGGGTAGGGAGGGAGGGAGGGAGGGAGGGAGGGAGGGAGGGAGAGGGGTAGGGGGAGGGAGAGGGTGAGGGAGAGGGTGAGGGAGAGGGAGAGAAAGAGGGTGAGGGAGAGGGAGAGGGAGAGGGTGAGGGAGAGGGAGAGGGTGAGGGAGAGGGAGGGAGGGAGGGAGGGAGGGAGAGAGAGAGAGAGAGAGACGAATACAGACAAACAGACACACACACACACACACACACACACACACACACACACACACACACACACACACACACAAAGACAGCGACAAATGAGAAGCACAAAGACAAAACAAAGGAGAAAGAGACACACGGACCAAAGCAAAGACACAGAAACCAGAGAGACCAAACTACAGCCCTCTCTTGACGTCACCGCAATCGAAGAGATATTACAGACGAGTACTTTCGGTTTTGGCGATAATACGGTGTTCGCTTTTATTCTCTCGGTAAACACACACGCTCATAAATCGGTTTCATCGGTTTAGCCTATTATCTGGGCTTTTTATTTTCATTTTTTTTTTTTCTTTTTACTTTCATTTGTCATTGCTGTTCGGCCTGTGGTCTGATCGCAACGCTTCTGAATTCGCTCGTCTCTTCTGGGGATTAGCACGACTTGAGCCTCGTGCTTGGTATCTTTCTCTTTCTCTTTCTCTTTCTCTTTCTCTTTCTCTCTTTCTCTCTCTCTCTTTTCTCCTCTTCTCTCTCTCTTTCTCCTTCTTCTCTCTCTCTTTCTCTCTCTTCTCTCTCTCTTCTCCCCTCCTCTCTCTCTTCCCTCTCTCTCTCTTTCCCCCTCTCTCTCTTTCCCTCTTTCCCCCCCTCTCTCTCTCTGCCCCTCTTTCTCTGTCTCTGTCTGTTCTCTTTCAGCTCGCCCGCCACCCGCACCGGGCCACCCACCAGACCACCCCGGGGCCCCCGCCGGCCGACCCCCGGAAGCCACCCACGCCGGAACCCCCCGCCGGACCGACCCGACATCCGACCAACCCGACCGGCCCCGACGACAGGGGCCCCGACAGACCGGGAGAGCCAACCCGACCATCCGGACCACCCGACACCGAGAGAAGCCGACCCGACAGACCGAGGGAGAAGCCGACCCGACAGACCGAGGGAGAACGCTCACTCACTCGCCGCAGCAGGTGTTGGTTTGGCCGCAGTTGCACATTTTCACTTTCCAGGAGATGGCAATCCACGCACGCGCACGCTCGCTGTTGCAAGGCCCCGTCGGCAACTGGCTTTCGCACCTGCCGTCGGGGCGTGACGCGCGGCCGCCGGTCGGGGATGACAGATCCGTACTGTTTCGGAGCGGGTGTGAGCGGGGTGGGCGGGGTGGGCGGGTGGGTGTGTGTGTGTGTGTGTGTGTGTGTGTGTGTGTGTGTGTGTGTGTGTGTGTGTGTGTGTGTGTGTGTGTGTGTGTGTGTTGTGTGGGTGAGAGAGAGAGAGAGAGAGAGAGAGAGAGAGAGAGAGAGAGAGAGAGAGAGAGAGAGAATGAAATTATAGGAGAGAAAGAGAAAGCAAGTGAGAGAATGACGGAAGGAAGGAGGGAGGAAGAAAAACGAGACAGACAGACAAACAGAAAACCGGGAAAGAAAAAGAAATAAAGAAAGAAAAAAATGGGAAGAAACCAACTAAGAAAAAGAGAAAGAGAAAACGAGAAAGAGAAAAAGGAAAAGAGAACGAGCAAATACAAAAAAAATAAAACGTAGAACATCACAATCGCCAAAAAAAAAAAAAAAAAAACGAAAAAAAAAAAAAAAAAAGAAATCGAACTGAACATGTGTCACTGATGCACGAAAAAGCACACGCGATGCAAATCATTTATCCCGAAAAAAACAATAAAAAAACAAACAAACAAAAAAACTGCGGTGCAAATCATTTCTCCCGAAAAAAAAAAAATTGAACAAAAACAAAAATAACGACGCAAATCACCCCCCCCCCCCAAAAAAAAAAAAATAAATAAAAAAAATAAAGTAAATAAAAAATAAATGAAAATGAATCAAAACAGGTTAAGCGGAACAATAAAAAATCCAAAAAAACAAAGCATGCTAACGGGAAAGATAAAAAAAGGATAATTAAAAAGCAAGAGCAGCCTCGGGGAAACCACGAGGAGGCAAAGCTTATAGCGATTTCACGAGCCAAGTGAACACAAACCCTGAATGAACTGTGAGAAACGTAGAGAAAAAAAAAATGTATGAATGATACTGAATAATTCCACAAAGCGATGGCTGAAATCTCCACGTTTCGCTGCTGAAGTTTCATCAGAATTAAATGACTGTAAGTGTAATTATGTCGTTGTGATGCTATATCTTTGTAAAAATTACTTGGTAGAAGGCATTATATCTTATTCTCGTGAGGAACTCACACCCCAGCGCCTAAAAATTAGATATATATATATATATATATATATATATATATTATATATTATATTCTCGTGAGGAAATACATCCCACTATAAAAATATATATATGTTTTTTATCATTATAAAATGATTCATTTTTATTAAGATCTCTTCTACAAACGACTCGAGTGCATCTCCCTTCCATTAGAAAATGATTAATTTTCACTCCTACCCTTTCTACAAAGCCTAAAATACATATCTTTTATAAAGTGATTCATTCTCATTCATTTTGCTTCAACAAACGCCTCTCTCATATTACAAAATGATTAAACCTCACTCCTGCTTCTTCTCCAAACGCCTCAAACACACCTCACCTTTATCATAAAGTGATTCATTCTCATTCCTATCTCTTCAAAGAAACGCTTCACATTCAACTCTCTTTTTATAACATAAATTTTAGTAACCCCCACCCCCCATCCCTCTCCCCCAATCCAAGGGAAAATCGAGAAAGCCACAGAAGAAAAAAAAATTTTCCAACGCTCGGAGGCGTTCGAGCCAAAGCGGGAACATGTGGTGCAGCTGATATGCATTTTCTTATGCAGAACAGCGCACCGTGCAAAGCTGTCGCGTCGAAAGGCCCCCGTTGTGGAAAGTCTTTCTGGGGCTGCAACCAGAGCAGTGGTGGCTGGGGGGCTGCAACGCGCCCAGGGGGTCTTCGCTGCGGCTCTTGCGCAACCGCTGGCCTTCCCCCTTTCCCTGGTTTCATCTCTTTCGGACTGCCCTCCTCCCCGCCTTCCTTCTGGTCTTGAGTTCACGTTTCCCTGACTTCTCTCTTCCCTGACTTCCCCTTTTCCCTGACTTGCCCCTTCTGTGACTTCGCCCCTCCCCCGACTTCCTCTTTCCCAAGTTCCCTTTCTCCTGACCCATCCTTTCCCTTGAATTTCCCCTTTTCCCTGACTTACTCCTGCTATGACTTCCCCCTCCCTTGAACTTCCCCTTTCCCAGCTCCCCCTTCCCTGAATTTCCCTTTCTCCCGTGAACTCTTCCTCCCCTTCGCCTCTGCTTTTATTTGCCAAACCCTTCCTCGTTTATTCGCCTGTCTGCTCTGAGCTACGACCACCCTAAAACTACGGCAACATATACTTCAAAAGAGAATATCCAGCGAACACCAAAATGCAGTTCCAGTCTCTTCCCTTCGCTCGCCACACAACCAAAACTAACCACGAGGACGAATCTCAGCTGCAAACAATATCTAACCACGCAAGAATTACAAGGAGAAAAAGGCATCGCATCATTCACACCATGAACCTAATTCAGCTCTTGGCACACGACTCCCTCAGGCCTACGTCTGGCAAATGATTCATCTCCCACGTCTCTCAGCCAACGAATAATATGTAGGCCTTTGCCAAAAACAGGCGCCTTTCGTTCCCAATGAGACCGCCAGAAGGTACTGTGGTTGGTGGGAAGGTCGGCGGCGAGACGAGATTCTAATACTCAATGATAACAACAATAATAAAAAAATAATGATAATGATGACAATGACAATAATGCCAATAATGATAATAATAATGATAATGATGATAATGTTAATAATAATAACAACAACAACAACAACAACAATGATAATGATAATATGATGATGATGATGATGATGATGATGATGATGATGATGATGATGATGATGATGATGATGATGATGATGATGATGATGATGATGATGATGGTGATCAAATAAATAAATATATAAACCCTGAATTGATTTAAAAAAGAACTGATTATTTATGAAGGTGAAAATTCGTAGACAGGTGCATCCAATCACGAGAGTTCGCATGTAAGTAAAAGTTACTACCTTGCAAGTGAGTGAGTGAGTGAGTGAGTGAGTGAGTGAGTGAGTGAGTGAGTGTGTGTGTGTGTGTGTGTGTGTGTGTGTGTGTGTGTGTGTGTGGTGTGTGTGTGTGTGTGTATGTGCGTGTGCGTGTGCGTGTGCGTGTGAGTGTGAGTGTGAGTGCGCGTGCGCGTGCGTGTCTCGTATCACCCACCCACCATCTTGAAGATTCATTATAATAAAAAATAAAAAATAACTAAATAAAAACTTTCTTCCCGTCCAAGAACGAATCTGCGACGGATTATCTGCAATCAATCAAGCGCCGAATCTCTCCTCATACGCGACGCGTGATAAGTCGCGACGGAGGCGGAGGAGCGAAGCGCGGCTGTCAGGCGTCGGGCACCGTTGCGGACGCGCCACGGGAGGGGCTAACGGTGCGGGTCGAGGAACCGCGTCGGGGAGACCCCCTCCCCCCCCCTCCTCCTCCTCCTTCTCCTCCTCCCCCTCCTCCATCTGCGAGCAGCGTCTCGAAGACACACGAAGACACACACACACAGACACACACACACAGACACACACACACACACACACACACACACACACACACACACACACACACACACACACACACACACACACACACACACACACACACACACACACACGCGCGTGACGTTCACCACAAACAACTGCTACTTTCCAAAACCACTGTGGGAGGATTCCCCAGTGCCACGTCCTGGAATTTGGCACCAGAGGGACTTAAAACCGGAAGGACTAGGCACCAGAGAGACTTGGCACCGGGGAGGGATTTGGCACGGGGGGGGGGACTAAACCCGGCGGCATAGCGGAGACCAAAAGTTCGTTGGGATAAACACTTACAAAGAAATGGATGAAAATGAATAACTTCACAGAGCAAGAAACGTACTTGATGCGAAATGAAAGGTATACTATCATCTACAACCAGCGCCTCTTGCTGCTGACCCAAGCGGCATCAACAGCGCGCAGTTTCATGCAAACTTTGTCTAACGTTACTGATTTGGCTGTGACATAAAATAGAGAAAAGGAGAGACAATGGCGATGACCGAAAGAGAGAGAGAAAGAGAAGAAGAGAGAGAGAGAGAGAGAGAGAGAGAGAGAGAGAGAGAGAGAGAGAAGGAGAGAGAGATGGAGAGAAAAGATGAGAGAGAGAGAGAGAGGAGAGCGAGAGGAAGATGAGAGAGAGAGAGAGACGAGAAGGAAAGAGAAGAGAGAGAGAAAAGAGAAAAGAGAAGACGGAGAAAGAGAAGAGAGAGATGAGAGAAGAGAGAGAGAAGAGAGAGAGAAAGGAAAGAGAAAGAGGAGAGCGAGAGAAGAGAGAGAGAAGAAGAGAGGAGAAAGAAGGGAAAAAGAAATTTAAGATGAAAAAAAGAGAAGAGAGACGAGAGAGAAGGAAATGAGAGAGAAGGGAGAGAGAAAGAGCGGAGAAGAGAGAGAGAGGAGAACCATTTTTCTTTACTACACCACAAAAAAATTTCCCCCTTTAAATATACATATAAAAAAAAAAATCGAAACCTATTTTGAGACACTGCATATTCCGCCCCTTACTCAGTAAACAGCGACATATTTTAGTTTTTAATCCTTTTCCTTTTCCCCTCAGGGGGAAATGCATTAACAACCCCCCGGTGACAAACAAAGACCCTCTGACGACAGGTGTGAAGGTTGCGTTTTCAGCCCTGAGACAAAAAACCTTTTAGAAAAAAACCACGCTCCTGGAATGCACGACCCAAAACCCCCAAAAGACATTTTCGTAAAATAAAGGGGGAATAAAAAAAAAAAGCGAAAAATTCATAGACTCCCTCGAATCAGTTCTTTACCGGACCCTCATCTTCCCCCCAATGATCACAGGACGATGTGTGAAGAATGGCAACAGTACGATATGGCGGTGATTTGTACCTGTATAGCCCAGTGGTAGTCGTTGTGGTCGTCATCTCTTCGTGTGGGTACCACAGGCCCCCCCAGGTTTTTGTGAGGTGGGCCGAGGAGGCTCCCCAAAAACCTTTTGGGAAAAACCCCTAAGACCTATTTAAAAACCCTTGAATCGGTCTATTTAAGCCCTGAATAGGCCTATTTTAAAACCTCTATTTAAAACCCTTGGTTACTTGTTAAAAAATTAAGAAAAGGGCCTACCAACCCTGGTATCAATTTTTTTTAAACCCTTGGCTAGGCCCTACTTAAACCCTGGTAATGACCTGCTTAGACCCAAGTGGGACAAGTTTACATAAACCCTTATGAAAAGCATAACCAAAACCTTTGAGACAGACCTATAAAACCCTCGGATACACCTCCTTTAAACCCTAGAAAAGGGCCTACAAAAACCCCTTAGACAGCCCTACATAAATTTTTGACGACTATTTAAAAACTCTAGTACTGTCCTACAAAAACCCCTCGGATACCCTCTTAAACCTCCATCCCCCCTCCCTCCCCCCGTCTCCTCGCCTCCCCCCCCTTCCACAATCCAATCCATATTTGTGTCCTTAATTGCTACGGCGCGGATGCCAGGTGGCGCGGGTGCCAGGTGGCGCGGCACGCTGATCCAGATGGCATCCTGGTTCTCTCCTCGCGCGGGACGTCGGCGCGGGTGCATGTGCGGGGTTTATAATGTTTTTTTGGAGCATGTTACGGCACGTTTTTGGCTGTTTTTTGTGGGTTGTCGTGGTGGGGTGGTGTGGTGTGTTTTGGTGTGTGGTGTGTGTGTGTGGTTGTGTGTTGGTGTGGTGTGTGTGTGTGTGTGTGGTGTATTTGTGGGTGTACAGTGGTGCCGGTGTGCTGTTGTGGGGTTTGTGTGTGTGTGGGGGTGTGTTGGGTGTGTGTGTTGTGTTGGTGTGTTGTGGGTTTTTGGTGTGTGTGTGTTTTGGGTGGGTGTGTGTGTGTGCGGTGTGTGTGTGTGTGTTGTGTGTACATGGGTGTGTGTAATGGTGTGTGTGTAAGTGGTGGTGTATTGGTGTGGGGGGTTTAGGGTGATTTTCATGTGCGTGTGGGAGGTGTGTCTGTTTCCGTACGTGCGTTCGGGGGTTCGCGTGCCTGCTCGTGGGGAGTTACGGTATATATACATATAGTTATCCCACATGAGAAATGAGAGTGTTTGGGCGAGCGAGTGCTGGGAAGAAATGGCCGTGAGCGTGTGACCATGCAAAGGCAAGAGAGCATCCGTAAATATTTGCAAACTCCGTGATGTCGCTTTTTTCCTCAAAAAAATGGGGGAAAAACACGTGATAGAGCGCGGTTTCCCCTCCCATTAAAAAGGGAAAAAAAAGGGAATTTTTCCCTTTTTAGGTACCCCTCTCTTCTCCCCTTTTTCCTTTTTTCTCTTTTCTTTCTCTTTTTTTCTCTCCCCCCTCTCTCCCCCCTCTCTCCCTCCTCTCCCCCCCCTTTTCCCTCCTTCTCCCCTCCCCCCTCCTCCCTCCTTTTTCCTCCTTCCTCTCCCTTCTCTCCCCTCTCTCCCCTCTCTCCCCCTTTCTTTCCCCCTCCTTCCCCTCTTTTCCCTTTTCTCCTCCCCTCTCTCCCCTCTCTTCCCCTTCCCTCCTCTTTTCCCCCCTCTCCCTCTCCTAGATTGATAACAAATGAAAATAAAATAAGAAAAAGAAATAAAAATAAACGACCGCTTCTCACAATAGACAATACACATAAATGGGATTTTTTTTTAATCAACATACAAAAAGGAAGAAAAATAATAAAGCCTTAACAAAGGAAAATAGAAAACCCTTTTGAAAGCTTTTTGAAAACCTTCCCTCTCTCTCCCCCCTCCCCCACCCCCCTCCCCCAACCCGCCAGGTAGGGGGAGGGCGCACCATCAGCCTTAAAATAAATAACAAATGATATGCACAAGATCGTTGACAAAATCGCAATGCCGACAAATATAAAAGGAAAAGTTTAAAAACCACCCCATCAAGCCTAAACAGATAACGAAAGATATTAAATTACAAAAAAAAAATAATAATAATAAAAAAACAAATGAGATTCAGAACCGTTTCCAAAACCCGTGTAAAAAAAAACACTTTTACCGCATTTCCCCACCTTTTCTCTCCAAACCCCTTTCCCCTTCCCTTCCCCACCCCTCTTCCCCATTATCCCCCAACCCCCCTTCCCCCCCCCCCCCCCCCACCCACCCCAAAGGAAAAAGGGGAAAACCCCCCGCCATTCCCCCTCCCTCCTCCCCCCTCCCCCTCCCCTCGCAATCACCAGCCACTTCCCGCCGTAACGGAAGTCCACAGCGGGTGCGCGTCGGCGGGAGCGTGGCGCCGCTTATTGTACGTCGGCCGTAAGCTTCCGCCTTCAATTGTCGAGCTTCTGACGGCGACAACGGCGGAGGTTTGCAGCTAGGAAAACGCCCGCTGGAACTGTGCACGACGCTACGCCGTGGCTGTGTGCGTCTCCCTCCGACACACGCGTATTATGTACGCAGGGTGAAAACATGAGTAAGGACGTAGGTGTTTGTACACCGGGGGAAAAAATGTACACGAATGTAATAGTATGTACACTGGATGTCAGCATGCATTAAACATGCTTTGTTACGTCAGCAAAGATTAGGGTTTAAGGCTACTTCAGGTGAAAACAGCTAAGAAAAACACGCCCGGTACTTTTTTTCGGGGAAAAAAAAAAAAAAAAAAAGAGAAAGGAAAAAAAAAAGTTTTTTTAAAAAAAAAAAAAAAGGCAAAAAAAAAAAAAAAAAAAAAAAGGGCAAAAAAAAAAAAGAAAAACCCCCCCCCCCCCCCCCCCCCCCCCCCCCCCCCCCCCCCCCCCCCCCCCCCCCCCCCCCCCCCCCCCCCCCCCCCCCCCCCCCCCCCCCCCCCCCCCCCCCCCCCCCCCCCCCCCCCCTCCCTCCCCTCCCCTCTCCCTTTTCCCTCCCCCTCTCCCCTTCTTCCAAGACAACCAGCACCACCCACCGCCTCCCTGAAAACCCACGCAAGACCTGGCTTTAAATGCGACACCTGTTACACATTTACCGTACGTAACTGGACAAGACCGCGGGTGACAGAGCGACACCCGAAACGTCTGCTAAAATACTACGTCAGTGTGACAGGAATGACGTAAAAAATATATAGTGTGTAACACGAACGCCCCTATGCGTTGTGGATTTTATGGCAATAGTTTCGATTTTTTGTGATAACATCGACAGTGTGACAGGAATAATAAAAATAATAATAATAAATAATAATAATAATAATAATTTAAAAATAATAAAATAATAATAATAATAAAAAAATAATAATAGTAAAGTAATAGTAAGAGAAGGGAAGAGCAAAGTTAGAATAATAGAATAATAATAATAACATAAAAAAAATAATAATAAAAATAATAACAAATAATAATAATAATAATAAAAAATAACAATATACTATAATAAAATAATAATAATTATTATTATTTTTATATTATAACATAACGATAATAATAAAAAAAAATAATAATAACGTACAATAATAAAATAATACAACAAAAAACAACAACAACAAATAATAACAGTAATAATGTAATTTAGTAATAAAGCAATGTAGTAAAAGAAGAAAAAGTAAAATAGTAATAAAATAGAATAATAATATTATAATGATAATAATAATTATATTATCTTTTTATTATTTTTAATTTTTTTATTTATTATTATATTTATTAAATTATTATCTTCTTTATAATTTCATTATCATTTTCACATATTATCATTATCAGTATCACTACATCATATATCATATCATTGTTATTATTCATTTAAAAAAAATCCTTTAAACTGTACATTTTTTCAGCATCCATTTTGGTTTTTTGTCGCAAAATCGCGAGCGCAATAAAAAATGAGAGAGGTAGTGAAGGTGAAAGGGAGGGGGGGGGGGAGGAGGAGGAGGGGGGGGGGGGGGTTTCCCGGGTTTTTAATGCAAATACGCAATTCGAGAAAAGAGGGAGAAGAGAAGGGGAGGAGAGAGAGAGAGGAGGGGGAGAGAGAGGGGGGAGAGACGAGAGGGGGGAGAGGAAAGAGAAACAGAGAGAGAGAGAGGGGAGAGCGGAGAGGAGAGAAAGAGAGAAAAGGGAAAAAGGGGAGGAGAGAAGAGACAGAGAGAGAGAGAAGAGGACCCCGAGGGGAGAGGAGAGAGAGAAGAGAGAGAGAACAGACAGACAGAGAGAGAGACCGAGAGAGAGAGACCGAGAAGAGGGAAACCGGGAAAAGGGGGAGAGACCCCCGGGAAAAAGAGAACCCAGAGAGAGAGACCCAGAGAGAGAGGGGCCGAAGAGAGAGACCGAAGAGAGAGAGAAGAGAGAGAGAGGGAAAAAGGAGAGAGGAAAAAAGAAAAGAGAGGGAAAAAAGAGAGGGAGAGAAAAAGGGAGGGGAGAGAAAAGATGGGGGAGAGAGAGGGGAGAGAGGGGAAAAGGGGAGAGAGGAGAAAGGGGAGGGGGAAGGGGAGAGAGAAAATTTAGAGAGAGAGAAGGGGAGAGACAGAGACAGAAAAAAGAGACAGAGACGAGCCAAAACGGACAGAGAAAAGAGACAGAGACAGAGACCAGAGGGACAGAGACAGAGGGCAAAGAGAAGAGAGAGAGAAAAGAGAGGGGGAGGGTGGGGAAGAAGAGAAAAGAGAGAGAAGGAGGGGAGAGAGTGGAGAAGAGAGAGAGGAGAGGAGAAGAGAAAAAGGGGGAGAAGGGGAGAGAGAGAGAAGGGGAGAGAGAGGAGAGGAGAGAGAGACGGTGAAGAAAGAGAGAGAGAGAGACAGGACAGAAAGACAGACAGAGGGGAAGCCCGAGAGACAGCCCGACAGACAGGGCAGGACAAAACAGACGACGACAGAAGACAGAAAAGACAAAAGAGGAGGGGAGGGGAGGGGGAGGGGAGAGAGAGAGAGAGAGAGAGGAACAGAAAGAGGGCAGAGGACAGACAGAGGAAAAGACAGAGGAAGAAGAGAGAGGAGAGAGAAAAGGGGGGAGAGAGGAGGGGAAAAGAGAGGGGAGGGGGATGAGAGGGGAGAGAGGAGAGAGAGGAGGGGAGGGGAGAGAGAGAGAGAGAGAGAGGGACAGACAGCCCGAGACAGACAGACAGAGGGCAGCCGGGGAAAAGACAGGGCAAGAAAAGAGAGGGCAGAGGGGAGAGAGACAGAGAGGGGAGAGAAAAGGGGAGAGAGAGAGGAGGAAAAGAGAGAGAGAAGAGAAGAGAGAGAGAGGAGGAGAGAGAGAAAAGGGGAGAGAAGGGGAGAAGGGGAGGGGGAGAGAGAGAAAAGGGCAGACAGAAGACAGACAGACAGACAGACAGAAGGACAGAGTGGCAGACAGACAGACAGACAGAGAGAGAGACAGAGAGGGACAGAGGAAAAGACAGGAAGAGGACAGGAGAGAGAGAGAGGAAGAGGGGGAGAGAGAGAGGAAAAGAGGAGAAAAGGGGAGAGAGGAGAGAGAGAGAGAGAGAGAGAAGAAGAGAGAGAGAGAGAGACAGGGGGAGAGAGGAGACAGAGAGAGAGAAAAGAGGGCAGAGGGAGAGAGAGCGACAGAAAGAGAGGGGAGAAAAGAAGGGAAGGGGAAAAAGAGGACAGAGAAAAGAGATGAGAGAAGAGAGAGCCCGAGACAGAGAGAGAGAGAGGAGACAGGAGAGGAGAGAGAGAAAAGGAGAAGAGAGAGAAGGGGGGGGAAAAAGGGGGGGGGGGGAGAAAAAGGGAGAAGAGAGAGAAAAGAGAGAAGAGAGGAAGAGAGAGAAAGAAGAGAGGGAAGCAGAGAGAGACGAGAGGGGAAAAGAAAAGAAAAGAAAAGGAAAAGAAAAGAAAAAGAAAAGGGGAAGGCAGAGAGAGAAGAGAGAGAAGAAGGGGCCCGAAGGGAAAAGGGGGAAAAGACAGAGAAGAGGGGAGAAAAAGAGGGGAAAAGAGGGGGAGAAGAGAAGGGGGACAGAGGAGAGGGAAAAGGGGGAGAGACAGAGACAGAGAAGAGAGAGACAGGAGAAGGAGGAGAGAGAGACGAAAAAGGAAAAGAGAGAGGAGAAAGAGGAGAGAAAAGAGAGGAGAGAGAAGAAGAAAAGAGAAGAGAAGAGAAAAGAAAGGAAAAGAAACAGAGAAAGAAAAAGAGGGACAGAGAAAGGGGACAAAGAAAAAAGGGCAGAGAAACAGAGGGAAAAGAAAAAGAGACAAGAAAAAACAGAGAAAAAGAGCCGAGAAAAGAGAAAAAGAAAAAAGAGAACAAAAAAAGAAAAGGGGGAAAAAGAGAAAAAAAAGGAAGAAACAGGAAAAAACGGCGGGGAAAAAGGCCGGCGGGCGGGCCGGGGGGCCCAAAAAGGGGAAAAGGGTTTCCCCGTAATTTCACTTGCTGGCTTTTTTTTTAACCTGGGCTCGGGCCGCGTTTTCCCCCCCCTCCCCTCCCTCCCCTTTCCCCCCCCTCTCCTTTTTCTTCTTGCCTTTTTGTTTTTAATTCCTTATAAAATAAAAATTTATTCTTTCTTTTTCTCCCTTTCCCCCTTTTTCTTTTCTTTCTTCTCTTTTCCTTTTTTTTTAAAAATATACATATATATAATATAATGAATATATATACATATGTAGACTATATATAATATATACACCATATATACTATAAATAAATATAGATACTATATATACTATATAAACTATACATACTATATATAATATATATATTATATATAAAATATGTATATGTATATGTATGTATAAGGCCGCGGTGGCCGAATGGCTAGAGCATCGGACTCAAGACTGTCACGACGGCAATCTGAGTTCAAGGGTTCGAGTCACCGGCCGGCGCGTTGTTCCCTTGGGCAAGGAACTTCACCTCGATTGCCTACGTAGCCACTGGGTGGCCAAGCCAGCCTAAGTCAGTGCTGGTCCTAAGCCCGGATAAAGTAGAGAGAATGATTACCTAAACAAAAGGTAACACCGGCACTCTCCGTGGAAAGGAACTGGGGACCCTACCACGTACTCACTCCAAGAGCATCACAACATGAAAACTACAATTAAGTATCATGCTGTGACCACGGCGGCTCAGACATGAACCTACCGTTAAAAGATGAGATATGTATGTATGTATGTATGTATGTATATATATATATATATATATATATATATATATATATATATATATATATATATATATATATATATATATATACATATATATATATTTGTAACATACCCTCTTCAGAGAATTATAGTCAAAATTAATATTTGTGTCACGATTAAACGCAATTCAAGCCTCTTCCGAAATATACCAAAACATTTAGCATTGTGCATACGCTTTTATTAAATGTGAACAGGTGGGTTTTGCCCTTCAGAGTGGAGAGCGAAAGGTAACAGCACACGAGTCCTGTGCCCCTTCTGGAGTAAATTTGGAAAGTCGTGCCTGGCAGGCCTGCTCTACACAATTCTGATCGTTGCTGGCTATACCCTCAGCCCGAACTAGGCAGGACCAACACACAGCCAAGTATACAAAGTCGAGATCATGAGCGCACCATAAGTTCATTTTATCTAACTCATACAACAGTCCACTACGTTCGTCTTATCGATCATGAACGTAGGCCTACTTCTAGTTCACCATACCTAGCACACTCAACACACGACCAAACCTAAGAGATTTTAATCATGGGTGTATCTCAAGTTTATATTATCTACAAACACAACCATGTTCATGACCCTTTAACCATGGATGTCCCTGAAGTTTCATCATATCTACGAAGTTTTGACATTGTTTGTACCTCAAGTTCACCGTAACTACGAACTTCTGACCTTGGATGTACCTCGAGGTCACCGTAAACACGAACTTTTGACCTTGGATATACCGAGAGAAGGACTCAAGGCTTAACACTCAATACACTCACCTCATCGTTTTCGGAGCTTCCCATGGAGAGGAGGGAGCCGTCACTGCAGGTGCTTTGCGTGGCCCGAGAACAACTCTGCGCGAGGGAATGGGAAAAAAGGGTTTCAGAAAAAATGAAGTTATTTTAACTTGCGAAAGAGTCATAACTGTTTTGAAACTGAGGATCGAGTCTCGCGCACACAAATGATATGGTCTTCAGTAGCCGACGTTTGCAGAAGGCATGATTCATCCTCACGATAAGATAACTAATCTCCATTTATTATGTTGATCTTTACACACGCACGCGCGCATGCTCGTTGCAGGCACAATACATAATACAAAAAAGAAAAGAAAGAGAGAGAGAGAGAAAGAAAGAAAGAAAGAGGAGAGAGAGAGAGAGAGAGAGGAAGAGAGGAAGAAAGAGAGGAGAGAGAGAGGAGAGAAAGAGAGAGAGAGAAAGAAATAGAGAGAGAAAGAAATAGAGAGAGAAAGGGAAATAGAGAGAGAAAGAAATAGAGAGAGAAAGAAAAAAGAGAGAGAAAAAAATAGAGAGAGAAAGGAGAGAGAGAGAGAGAGAGAGAGAGAGAAGAGAGAGAGAGAGAGAGAGAGTGAGAGGAGAATAGAGAGAAGAGAGAGAGGGGGGGTGAGAGAGAGAGGAGAGGGGGTTTTGGAGAGAGAGAGAGAGGGGGGGGGGGAGAGGGGGAGGGGGGGGAGAAGAGAGAGGGTGGAGAGAGAGGAGAGGAGAGAGGAGAGGAGAGGGGAGAGAGGAGAGAGGAGAAGAGAGAGAGAGAGAAGAGAGAGAGAGAGAGAGAAAGAGAGAAAGAGGGGAAAGAAAAAAAGAAAGGGGAAAAAAAAGGGAAAAAAGAGAGAAAGAAAGAAAAAGAGGGGGAAAAGAAAGAAGGAAAGAAGAAAAAAAAGAGAGGAGGAAAAAAAAAGAAAAAAAGGAGAGGAAAAAGGAAAAAGGAGAGAGGAAAGAAAGAGAGGAGAGAAAGAAAGAGAGAGGGGAAAAAGAAGGAGGAAAGAAAGAGAGAGAAGGAAAGAGAGAGGGGGGAAAAAAAGAGAAAAAAGAGGGGGAAGAGAGAAAGAGAGAAAGAGAGAGAGAAGAGAGAGAAGAAGACACAAAATCCACCCACGATCTTTTCCCTTCCCCCCCCTTTTAACGTCGTCGAAACCGTAACGTGCGGGCGTCGCGGGCGTGGTGGCGAGAGGACGCCCACGACGCCCCCTTTCCTTACCTTGAGCCCGTGGTTGAGGACGTCGAGGGTCCCCCCTTTGGGGTGGGGGAGGTGGGGGGGGAGAGGGGTAGTCCCGGGTCGTCGTCGCCGGAGCCCGAGTCGTCCCCACGACGACGGCGCAGCGCTGCCTTCAGCTCGGCCTGCGGAAAAGGGGAGAAGCTTTTAGGATTTGATGCCTTGCGGAAAAGGGGGGAAAAGATTTTAGGATTTCATGTCATGCGGAAAAGGGGAGAAGCTTTTAGGATTTGATGCCTTGCGGAAAAGGGGAAAAGATTTTAGGATTTCATGTCATGCGGAAAAGGGGGGAAAAGATTTTAGGTTGTGCCTTTCGGAAAAGGGAAAAACTTTTAGGTTGATGCCCGCTCACCATGTGAATAAATGCCATAGAATGATAAAAGGGGGTAATACAATAAATAAGGAAAATAAAAAAATACAATAAATTTTAAGGGAATCCAAGCAAGGGAAAACACGTAGTTTAGTTTTTGAAAAGACGGTTAAAATGTAAAAAAGTACGTTTTACTTTTTTCTACGAGATAGAATGCACAAGAAAAGCGTTTTACATTTTTTATCCCGTATAATAAAGAGCAGAAGAAAGTAGGTCCTTTTCATCACTCTCCACTGAAAACAGAATAAACAGTGAAGCATTTATTAACGCGTGAGACAGCCACCTTTAAAACCCTAAATCAAAATTTAAACAGAGAAAGGGGGATTAATAATCCGCGCATACTGGCACCAGGTCACACTCCCCGGCCCTTTCTGCAACCCCCCCGGCCCTCCACCCGGGAATAACCCCCCCCTCCACGGCCCTCCAAAAAGGGAAACACCCCTCCCCCCACGGCCCCCCCACCTGGGAATTCACCCCTCCCTCCAAGGCCCTCCAACTGGAAAAACCCTCCCCCCACGGGGCCCTCCCTGGAAACCCCCCCCCCACGGCCCTCCCCATGGAATAACCCCCCCCCCCACAACCCTCCTTTTGGGAAACACCCCCCCCCCCACGACCCCCCTTTGGGAAACACCCTCCCCCCCCCGGCCCCCCTTTGGGAACCCCCTCCCCCCCCCCGGGCCCCCCTTCGGAAAACACCCTCCCCCCCCAACCCTTTGGAATCACCTCCCCCCCCACGGCCCTCCACATGGAATCACCCTCCCCCCACAACCCTCCTTCTGGAATCACCCTCACCCCCACGACCCTCCTTCTGGGAACACCCTCCCCCCCCCACGGCCCCCCTTCTGGGAAACACCCTCCCCCCACGGCCCCCCCCGGAAACACCCCTCCCCCCCCGGCCTCCACGGAAACATCCCCCCCCCCCACGGCCCCTCCCCCTGGAAAACCCCCCCCCCCCCACGGCCCCCCCACCTGGAATCACCCCTCCCCTCACGGCCCTCCACCTGGAATCACCCCTTCCCCCACGACCCTCCACCTGGAATCACCCCTCCCCCCACGGCCCTCCACCTGGAATCACCCTCCCCCCACGGCCCTCCACCTGGAATCACCCCTCCCCCCACAGCCCTCCACATGGAATCACCCTCACCCCACGGCCCTCCACCTGGATTCACCCCTCCCCCCACGGCCCTCCTTCTGGAATCACCCTCCCCCCCACGGCCCTCCATCTGGAATCACCCCTCCCCCCACGGCCCTCCTTCTGGAATCACCCTCCCCCCACGACCCTCCACCTGGATTCACCCCTCCCCCCACGGCCCTCCACCTGGAATCACCCTCCCCCACGGCCCTCCACCTGGAATCACCCTCCCCCCACGGCCCTCCACCTGGAATCACCCCTCCCCCCACGGCCCTCACCATGGAATCACTCCACCCCACGGCCCTCCACATGGAATCACCCTCCCCCCACGGCCCTCCACCTGGAATCACCCTCCCCCCACGGCCCTCCACCTGGAATCACCCTCCCCCCACGGCCCTCCACCTGGAATCACCCTCCCCCCACGGCCCTCCACCTGGAATCACCCTCCCCCCCACGGCCCTCCACCTGGAATCATCCCTCCCCCCACGGCCCTCCAACTGGAATCACCCCTCCCCCCAAACCCTCCTTCTGGAATCACCCTCCCCCCACGGCCCTCCACATGGAATCACCCTCCCCCCCACGGCCCTCCATCTGGAATCACCCTCCCCCCCACGGCCCTCCATCTGGAATCACCCTCCCCCACAACCCTCCACCTGGAATCACCCTCCCCCCCACCGGCCCCCCCATCTGGAATCACCCTCCCCCCACGGCCCTCCACCTGGAATCACCCTCCCCCACGCCGGCCCTCCACATGGAATCACCCTCCCCCCCACGACCCTCCACCTGGAATCACCCTCCCCCCCACCGGCCGTCCATCTGGACTCCCCCTCCCCCACGGCCCTCCACCCTCTACCATGGGACGCCCCCTCCCCCCCCCCCACGGTGTCACTTCAAAGCGGAGCACGAGATGAAACCAGAGCAGAAGCAGGCGGCGGGTCAGACGGAAGAGCGCGCTCCGGGAAGGAGGGGCTTTGCCCTTTAGCTGCCAACGCTTCGCTCTTCGTCTCTCTCTCTCTCTCTCTCTCTCTCTCTCTCTCTCTCTCTCTCTCTCTCTCTCTCTCTCTCTCTCTCTCTCTCTCTCTCTCTCTCTCTCTTTCTGGTTGTTTATGCGCCTTTCTTTCTGTCCTCCTGTCTCTGTCTCGATCTTGTCTTCGCTCTTTCTTCCTTCCTTCCTTCCTTCCTTCCTTCCTTCCTTCCTTCCTTCCTTCCTTCCTTCCTTCCTTCCTTCCTTCCTTCCTTCCTTCCTTCCTCCCTCCTTCCCTCCTTCCATTGATTCTTGCCTTCCTTCTTGCTTTCTGTCTTACCTCCTCTCATCTATACGTTCCACCGCCTCCCCCCCCCCCTTTGAAGACCAAGAGTGAGCACAAACACGAAAATCCTAAAAGAACTTACCACGTCCATGTTGCCGTTTTCCTTCGACCGACTACCGACATCCAGATACATCCCTCGAATGTGCTATGCGAACGGATTCTTACATCAAGCGAATAATTTGCAGGTGATTTTTTTTACGCTAAATGACTTTTCACAACTAATGAGTCCTCGCAACTAATGACTTTTCGCAACTAATGAGTCCTCGCAACTAATGACTTTTCACAACTAAGAACTATTCACAACATGAACACTTCGGTCTGCTATCAATCGGCCATTTTTGTTGCCGTTCCATCTGCAGGAAATCTTGGCGTCAACACAGCACAACCACCAAGCTATACTAAATCACTATACTCCGTATTGAGCGCCCTCCGTTTTCCTATCAGTTCTCATAAGCCTTTATCATAATTTTTTACCAAGATAAGCGTCGTGTTTTTATACGTTTTTTTTTTCCAGATGATAATGATAAGGCCAATCAGACGTGGTCAAAGTGGCCAAAGGCAAGATAACACACACCGTGCAACATTCTGAGTGATGGCTGGATCGCAGTACGCCAATAACACACGTTCAATTTTTTTTTCTCTCTCTCTTTTCTTTTTCTTTTTATGTGGATTTTCCTTCCTCCTCGCATGTCGTTTTATCATGTTTTAGCTTCTTCTTTCAATGTATCTCAAGAAAGGCACCGTCAACATGAGATAGTCGATATATGCTTGATGTGTCCTTAGCTCGGCATTACCTTCAATTGTTGGCTGCCTACTGACCTATCCCGTACGTTCCTCGCTTTGTATAAGAACGTAAAGGAAAAAAGGTAAATCTGTTGATCAACGCCTTACGTAACTGTGACGAATAATCATTGTAAATACCATACTATATATGTGATGAACGGTCTCCTACGAATGCTTGTGAAAATCAAGAAAGTACAAAAAGAAGCAAAAAAAGGTAAAATCTGATGATACAGATACGACTGACGAAACTGTATATAAGTTCTACTTTCTTATAACCATAGTCATGTTGAGGGTGTCACGCTGATACTACAGTAATGTGTCCTTGAAAGTGGAAGTCAACAGAGAGTGCTGATACCTTTAAAGTCATTACCTTATTTATCGTTGAGTACGAGAATACTAGGTGCTTGGCAACCAGTGAGGTAGTACACGAGAAAGTCCTTCAAGGAACAAGCGTGACTCAAACTCAACTCAGATTCCTTCGTGAAAGTATTATATTCTACGTGTACAAATAAAACTTAGTTATAATGTACAAACACATTCGGCACCAGGCAGGATGTCGACGTAGACGAAGATTGAGACACAAAGCATTAATGATATAAACAAGTCAAGTGCGCCCATCCAAAGGTTTCAAATCTTTCAAAACCCATTCCTTCTACCGAAAGACAGGGCACAGAAAATGACCGAAGAATGTCAAGATCGACAGAGCGAGATCCCTATAGGTTATACAATATTCACACACTCCCTAAAAAACGATATGTCTAATGAGAAAAACTCCCAACTCTACAAGGCTGACTTACAAGCTTGGGATCGTCAGAGGAAGAGCAGGGAGCTTTCTTGAACATTCAGTCAATTTAACCATTACCAAAGAGCTATCAACCGCTATCAAGCATTAGGATCCGTGATCACAGTCATAAGGAGAAAAAATACGAGGAGATAGCACAGCATACCCAGTCACAATCTAATATGCTGTGTCTGAGACAATGCTGTGAAGAGCTGGCAAAACACGATTACGAGAACGCCTTTTCGTTTCATTGTTTATGTGAAAAGGCCTTCGGAAGAATCGTGTGTTTTTTCTGTTCTTCCCTCCGTTGTTCGTGCATTAATATGTCGTTGCGGGTATCTCTTCATCCTCCTTATGTTCAAATTGCCTGGATAAGCAGTTACACAGACCTTCCTATCATATTCTACATCTGAAAAGTTACAACACAAGAACTTTTAGAACACCCATTTCGAATCTCGAAGTTTAAAAAAATCTCGAATTTAAAGCTAACTCTACGCAAGTGAACTCCACAGAGGGTTCCAATATACCTCCCATAACGTCGATTGGTTGGAACTGTGAAATATGCATTCTGCTGTGTGGTCCTTCAACCAATATATAATCATCTCCATGGCCCCCATCAGGTTCTGTCATCTTTTCAGATTTAATGATTGGTAATGGGCAATGCAATGGTGCCTATAGCAATACGATAAGAACGTTGTTTGGAGATTTAAATGTAGTGATATGTGGAGGGGGAGATGGTCATGGCATAGTTGGAGAACATCGTTTAATTCATAAATTTCAAAAGGCTCCACATATCCAGTAAACGTAGGGTACATGATCGTAGTGGAAGTGCTGACTGAGCCGCCGGATGGTGCAGTGGGGTAGCCAGTTACTTTCCGCCTCGACTTTGACCCCAACATACTGACGTCAGCATGCTAGTACTCACTCATAGCCGAGTCGATTGAATGAGGCGAAATTGCGATTACCAGCAGTAAAGGTTCTCAAAAAAGAAAAAAAAATAGTACGGGACAACCAGAGTAAAGTTTAGTAGAATGTTAATTTGACAAGTATGGGAAGCACCAAGTCTAGGCGAGGGGTGGGATATGATACTAAGACTGACCACAATTGCAGATAGAGAATAATCTTATCACAAAAACAGAGTCTTCACTAGTGATTATTTAGTAACTGAATGGAGTGGGATTACACATTGTTACTGTCACGCTGTCAACATAGACTCCTGACAATAAAACAAGAACATTGAAGACGTAAAATGAAATAAAAATTAAGTAACCATCAATAGAATATGCTATAATAAATCATCTTATTCTTTTAAAAAAGGTTAGATGCACCTGACAGGTCCATTATGACTTGATAACAGTTTGACTGATTTTTGATGATAAGTATTTGATAACTGACCGATTAGTGAAGAATGAAATCTTTTAATTATATTAGTGATGAAAACTCTTACTTAATGATTGACAAGTTAATGATAATGACTCAATAACATAATCTGAACTAATCGTGATTGACAGTCTTGTGAATTAACTGATGTAAGAAATATAATATCAAAGGATAGGAAAGAAGACAGAAGAGAAATGAAGAAGAAAGAGAAGAGGAAGAGAAGAGAGAGAGAGAAGAGAAGAAGAGAGAAGAGAGGAAGAGAAGAGAGAAGAGAAGAGAAGAGAAGAGAAGAAAGAGAAGAGAAGAAAGAGAAGAGAAGAAAGAGAAGAGAAGAAAGGAAGGAGGAAGGAGGAAGAAGGAGGAAGAGAGAAGAGGAAGAAGGAAGGGAAGGGAAGGGAAGGGAAGGGAAGGGAAGGGAAGGGAAGGGAAGGGAAGAGAGTAGAACGTTGTATTCACTCCATCATCATCAGCCTAGAATAACATACACAAGGGGTAGGCAATCTATGGGGCTGTGGAGCATTTTGAAATTTATGAGTCTGAATTAAACACGATATTGTCCAACACTGCCAATGACCATCTCTCCCACATATCACTACATTTAAATCTCCAAACAACGTTCTTATCGTACTGCTAGTGGCACCATTGCATTACCCATAACTAAGAGTCATTAAATCTGAAAAGATGACAGAACCTGACGGGGGCCATGGAGATGATTATATATTAGTTGGGGACCACACAACAGAAGAGGTTGGGTGCCACTAAAATACACTTTCCACAGTTCCAACCAGTCGACGTCATGGGAGATGTACTCGAATCCTCTATCAAGTTGACTTTTGAAGAGTTAGCGAGAGGGACCTGGAGTTTCCAGAGGGATGTGGGCGTAAAACGGAACTAATGTATTACTTAAGTGACATGAAAAACAGAATTATAAGATTAAAGAATAGAATAATGACGCTTCGAGTAAGATTAGTCTCCTCCTCGGGCAATAAAACGGGTTCCACATCCAAATTTTATTGCATCCTTTCATACTCATCACAGTCCACACGTCACTGTACTTGTCCTGCCGTCTACGTACTTATTCTAGGTTAACTGACTACTATCTAATGTAAGTCATGAGTAAACCAGAGGAGAGCATCTAGTGTAGGTATACTGAGTATCAGGTAAGTATGAATATCGAGGTTGTTTAGAAAAAAAAATATTCACATGTAATGATCTTACTATACTGATGGTTGGAAGAAGTCTCACCAACCAGTCTGTATGTCTGTCTGCCTGTCTGTTTCCCTGTCCGTCCGTCCGTCTGTCTGTCTGTCTGTCTGTCTGTCTGTCTGTCTGTCTGTCTGTCTGTCTGTCTGTCTGTCTGTCTCTGTCCGTCCGTCCGTCCGTCCGTCCGTCCGTCCGTCCGTCCGTCCGTCCGTCCGTATCCGTCCGTGTCCGTCCGCCCGTCCGTCACATCCTCCCTCCCTCCCTTCCCCCCTCCAAGGACTGGGTGTCTTTCCCTGTCTCTTTGCGCCTCAGACAAAGAAGGCCAACAGAAAGCCTATCAACTAACGATTATTTCAAGCGTCCAACATAGACAAGGATCCCGTTTCATTTCCTGAAGCTTAAACGGA
>NC_051420.1:2428831-2435723 GCF_015228065.2 Penaeus monodon
GCGTACCATTTATTATTTCTCTTCTTTACGCCCTGGCATTGTTAATCTCATTGATTTTCGGTGTTGGAGGAGCAATCGATGATGAGGACATGTTTACATTTCGCTGAATAGATTGTTTCTGAACACTCGTTTATGGGAAGCTACTGAACACATGTGTTTACATCTTTCTGAATAATTTACATTATTTAAAAGTTTTTTTTTCTTTTCTTTTCTTTTTACGGATAACCTGGTAACATCATTCTAATAATACTGTCGCCTGAATACCTATCCATACCCGTTAAACGCAATTCGGAATGAATTGTTGCAAGAGCTGCAAGTCGCTCAATCCTGCTCCTTGGTTCTCAGGCCAATGGAACTGCGGTGCGGCGGCAGTATGTTGTACCCAAACTACCACTAACTTCACTCGCTCTCCCTGCCCTTGCCCCGTCCCTCCGCCCTCCTCTCCCCCCTCCTCCCTCTCTCCCTCACTCGCTCTCCCTGCCCTTGCCCCGTCCTTCCACCCTCCTCTCCCTCCTCCTCCCTCTCTCCCTCACTCGCTCTCCCTGCCCTTGCCCGTCCCTCCACCCTCCTATCCCCCTCCTCCCCCTTCTCCTCTCTCCCTCACTGCCTCTCCCTGCCCTTGCCCCGTCCCTCCGCCCTCCTCTCCCCCCTCCTCCCTCTCTCCCTCACTCGCTCTCCCTGCCCTTGCCCCGTCCCTCCGCCCTCCTCTCCCTCCTCCTCCCTCTCTCCCTCAATCGCTCTCCCTGCCCTTGCCCCGCCTCCGCCCTCCTTCCCCCTCCCCCTCCCCTCCCCCTCCTCCTCACTCGCTCTCCTGCCCTTTCCCCTCCTTCCCCCCTTTCCCTCTCCTCCTCCTCCCTCTCTCCCTCACTCGCTCTCCCTGCCCTTGCCCCCCCTTCCGCCCTCCTCTCCCTCCCCCTCTCCCCCCTCCTCCCTCTCTCCCCTCACTCGCTTTCTCCCTGCCTTGCCCCCCGTCCCTCCGCCCTCCTCTCCCCCCTCCTCCTCTCTCCCTCACTCGCTCTCCCTGCCCTTGCCCCGTCCCTCCGCCTCCTCTCCCTCCTCCTCTTCCCCTCCTCCCTCTCTCCCTCACTCGCTCTCCCTGCCCTTGCCCCGTCCCTCCGCCCTCCTCTCCCTCCTCCTCTTCCCCTCCTCCCTCTCTCCCTCACTCGCTCTCCCTGCCCTTGCCCCTTTCCCTCCGCCCTCCTCTCCCTCCTCCTCTCCCTCTCTCCCTCACCCTTTCTCCCTGCCCTTGCCCCTTTCCCCCGCCCTCCTCTCCCTCCTCCTCCCCCTCACCCGTTCTTCCTGCTTTTACACCTTCCCTTCCTCCCTCCCTCTCTCTTACTCATCCTCCCTGCTCATCCCCCTCTCTACCTTTCCAGTCTTCGAATTTCTCTTTTCTTCTCCGCGTCACTTCTCTTTTCTTCTCTGTTTCTGTCACTGTCACTGTTTCTGTCTGTCTCCTCTCTTTTCTCCGCTCCACCAACTCCCCACCACCAAGATACACTATCCCACCACACCCTTTTACATCGCACGCTCCCCACCTCCATCCATTTCCACCCGCTCTGCTCCACCTCCTCCTCCACCTCTCCTCTCTCCCCATTCCCCTTCCCCTCCCCTCCCCTCCGCCTCCTCCTCCTCCTCCTCCTCCCTTCAGCTTTCCAACCAACCATCGCCATCTTTAAGGCTTAACAATTCGCCATCTAGACCCCCGGCTTTGGCAACGTGATTAGGCAAGTCTGTCCTTCGGCAAGATGGCCTAGGTTTATGTACGCCCGTTTCCCTTAATACCCTCAAAAGCGACTGTTCCCTTAAAAGGCCACGAAAACACGAGAGATGGGTCTTAAAAAACGCCCCTTTTTTACACTCTTAAAGTAACAGTTGCCGGTTAACTGATAAAGTGTTCTTTAAAGGCTATCTCTTGAAACGGTGTTGACTCGGTAAACTACGGTTCTCCTCCTCCTGACTTAAATAAGTGAGCCAGAATTGCTTTAAAATGAACCGAAATTAAGGGATTTGGTTATTCATACTTAGGATCAAATTCTGTATAAGAATTGTCACCTTACGAATCACTAAACTTGTCCTACAAGTGTGTGTGTCTGTGTCTGTGTCTGTGTCTGTGTCTCTGTCTCTGTCTCTGTTTCTGTCTCTGGCTCCTTCTCTATCGCTGTCACCTTCTGTTTCTGTAACTGTGACTGTGATTGTTACTGTCTGTCTCTGTCTGTCACTGTACAAAACAGTATCGTATTGGAAAAAAAGAAAGAAAGAAAGAAAGAAAGAAAGAAAGAAAGAAAGAAAGAAAGAAAGAAGAAGGAAAAAAAAAAAAAATATATATATATATATATATATATATATATATATATATATATATATATATATATATATATATATATATTATACGATAAAACATGGCGTCCCTCTAGCATCCCGACGCCGACAAAGAAAGACAATCTTCAACAAATAACTTAGTAAAAGTATCAGAGAAAGTATATGGCTTATTGTCCACCGAAAACACAAATCGACCATCCTGACCTACAAATCACACAATACTTGTATCAAGTTGTTGTCTAAGTTGTATCACATTGTTACATCTAATATGGTTGATATGATTATTCTAGGCTGCTTGATTGGTATGCTCTATGGAAGCTGTATTTCACTGTTATACTTGGTATCTCGTGTCTATGCTGCACCATATTATTATGATTACCACTGCTATAATTACTATATTGTCTAAATTATTATTCTTAACATATAGTGTGTCTCTGCTGTTCCACATTAATATGGCTAATATGCTGTGTCCACGTTGTTCCACGGTGTTATGGTTAGTATGCTGTATCTATATTGTTCCACACTGATGTGACTTATATGCTGAGCCTATGTTGTTCCACGTTGATATGACTAATATGATGTGTAGTTGTTACAATTGGCATGATTAATATGTTGTGTGTATGTTGTTCCACACTGATGTGACTAACATGCTGAGCCAAAGTTGTTCCACACTGATATGACTAACATGCTGTGTCTCATGTTGTAAGCTGTACCGAATTCCTATATTTGACATGTATTTTCCAAGTTATGTTAATGGGCTGTGTCGAAGTTGTATTACATTATCGTTAATAATCCAGGAAAAAAAAATATTATGGCTAATGTAGCGTGTCTAGATTGTACCACACTATTATGGCTCCTATGAATATGCTGCGTCCAAACTGTACCACACTGCTACGTCTGGCATAGGCCTACCGTGCTTCATAAAAGACCACTTTAGCGTTCTGTACCTCACACAGCGTCAACACATCGGCGATTAAGAGTCTTGATTAGCGTTTTCGGATCGATGGGGGAAACGAAACCATTTTTCTTTTTTATTTTCTCTCTCTCCCTCTCTTTCTGTTTCTATTTCTGTCTCTGTTTCATCTTTTTTCTCTTTCTCGCTTTCTCCACCCCCCTTCATCTCTCATTTTCTTTCTTTCTCTCCCTCGCCCTTTATCTCTCTTTCTCTATCTCTTCTTCTCTTTCTTTCTCTCTCTCTCTCTCACCTCTCTCTCTCTCTCTCACCTCTCTCTCTCTCTCTCTCTTCACCTCTCTCTCTCTCTCTCTCAGAACTCCCTCTCTCTCCTCTCTCTCTTCGCCCTTTTCCTCTCTCTTCCTCTCACCTCGCCCCTCTCTCTTCTCCTCACACTCTCCTCTCTTCTCTCTCACCTTTCTCTCTCCTTTTCTCTCACCTCCCCCTCTCTCTCTCTCCCCACCTCCCCCTCTCTCTCTCACCTCCCCTCTCTCTCACCTCCCCTCTCTATCACCTCTCTCTCTCTCTCTCACCTCCCCCTCTCTCTCTCTCTCACCCTTTCTCTCTCTCACATAATTTGTCTCCCTCTCTCTCCTTCTCTCTCTCTCACTCTCTCTTCACCTCCCCTCTCTCTCTCTCTTTTCCTCTCTCTTCTCTCTCTCTCTCTCTCTCTTTTCCTCTCCGTCTCTTCTCTCTCTCTCTCTCTCTCTCTCCTTCTCTCTCACCTCTCCCTCTCTCCTCTTTCTCACCTCCTCCCTCCTTCCTCTCTATCATCTCTCTCTCTCTCTCTCTCTCTCTCTCTCTCTCTCTCCTCTCTCCTCTCCCTCTCTCTCTTTCTCTCTCTCTCTCTCTCTCTCCCTTCCGTCTCCCTCTCCTCTCCTCTCTCCTCTCCTCTTCTCTCCTCTCTCTCTCTCCCTCTCTCTCTCTCTCCCCTCCCCCTCTTCCTCTCTCTCTCTCTCCACCTCTTCCTCTCTCTCTCTCTCACCTCTTCCTCTCTCTCTCTCTCACCTCCTCTCACCTCTCCCTCTCTCTCTCTCTCTCTCTCTTCTTCTCTCTCTCCCCTCTCCCTCTCTCTCTCTCTCCCCTTTTCACCTCTTCCTCTCTCTCACCTCTCCCTCTCCCTCTCTCTCTCTCACATCTCCCTCTCTCTATCTCATAACCCCATTTTCTCATTCTCATCTCCCTCTCCCTCTTTATCTCATCTCCTTCTCTTGTCCATCTCCCTCTCTATCTCCTCTCCATCTTCACCTCCCTCTTCTTCACCCTCTCCCTGTCTATTTCCTCTCCCTCTCTATCTCCTTTTCCCTCTCCCTCTATCTCCTCTCCCACTCTATCTCCTCTTTCTCTTCCCTCTCTATCTCTATCTCCTCTCCCTCTCTATCTCCCTCTCCCTCTCTATCTCCTCTTTCTCTCCCTCTCTATCTCTTCTCCTTCTCCCTCTCCTTCGAGGACTTGGAGGCGCGCCATCAAAAAGGAGCCAATTTACACGTCCTCGTCGGGAGTGAGGAGTGTGTAGGGGGGTGGGGGATGGGGGGATGGGGAAGGAGGAAGGAGGCGATAAATAGGCCTATAATATGATGCAGATAAGCGGAATATGTAATGTATTCGAGAAAAAAAAATGTATATATATATTTTTTTTTTTGTTTTTTTTTGTTACTTTTCATGTTGATTTGTTTTCATTGTTGTTGTTGGTCCACGGAAATGGGTTTGATAATACATCTTGTGTTGGAACAGCAGACGTATAAATATAAATCATTTATGAGAGCAAAAGCGGTACATGGAGCGTTCCTTTCATCACCTAGTTTCCATCATTATAAAATCAATCATACGAGAGTAACTACAATGAACGTAACGTTGCAAATCCGCAGCTTTTCGAGCGTTTTGTACTCGACGCGCTCGGAGACTCGCAACAAATAAATCATCAAGACATATGATATCAATGATAATCTAAAAAAAAAAAAAAAACCCGATCGCCATTATTACAACGCGCGTCTTTTATTCCATCTCAGCCGAAGGTTTTCTCGGTTTCGAAGCCACGATCCGGACCATCCGATTCACTAGAGCTGTTGCAGGTTTGTTGCCACCATAGCCTACGGAGGCTGCGTCCACGAGCACACCATTTCCATAGCTACCATATCCACCATATCCATCTCCTCCTCTACCATATCCTACTGTCACCATCGACACTACCTCCACCCATCTCCACCATCTTTCTCCATCTCCATCTCCATCTCCACCTTCTCCAGATGTCACTATGCCAAAAAAGAAAAGAAAAAAAGCCACCTTTATCCCCAATATCACCATCACCTCCTCCACCACCTCCACTACAAGTCCCCATCACCACCACTTCTTCCCAGTCCTCCACCAACACCACTCTTCCTGTTGACACTACACCACCAAAATCACCAATTTCTCCTCCACCTCCACCCCTAATATCACCAGCTTCACCAACACCACCACCACTATCAATCGACCACCACCTCCACCAGTCACCATCACCACCACTTCTTCCTGCTCCACCACCAACCTCCTGTTGACACACCACCTCCACCCCCAACACCACCATCTGCTCCACCCCCAATATCACCACCACTGCCACCTCCTCCTCCACCTCCTCCTCCTCCACCTCCTCCTCCTCCACCTCCTCCTCCTCCACCTCCTCCTCCTCCTCCTCTTCCCTCCTTCTCCTCCTCCTCCACCTCCTCCTCCTCCACCTCCTCCTCCTCCCTTTTCCTCCTCCTCCATTTCCCTCCTCCTCCACCTCCTCCTCCTCCACCTCCTCCTCCTCCACCTCCTCCTCCCCCCACCTCCTCCTCCTCCACCTCCTCCTCCTCCACTTGCCTTAAAGCTGAACGTCGCTTCCGCCGCCGCCCAGATATAACTACCGACGAGGCGTTATCTGTGGGCGCGGGTGAAGGGCCATTCTTTCTGCGTGATGTGTGCGTGTGTGGGGTGTGTCTGTATGTGTGTGTGTGGGGGGGGGGGGTGCGCGTGCACGTGTAAGTGTAAGTGTCTTTGGTATGTGTGTTGTCTGTGGTATATGCGTGCGTGGTATGTGCGTGCGTGGTATGTGCGTACGTGGTATGTGCGTGCGTGGTATGTGCGTGCGTAGTATATGCGTGCGTGGTATGTGCGTGCGTGGTATGTGCGTGCGTGCGTGTCTGTGTGTGTGCGTGTCTGTGTGCGTGCATGCATGCGCGTGTGTGTACGTATGTGTACATACAATAAAGTACAGAACGAATGTATATCCAGACTTCCGCGAAAAGGCCAGACACACGTTATCGCAAATTTCCTTTAATTCGGCTGAACCCAGGCCTTGTATTCACCGCCTCAGCCAACTGCTCAAGCGCGGCTAAACCTAATTACCGTTCTCGAAATGTCACAAGGCCGACGCATGACAGAACCCGGAATAAATTAAAATAACGCCTTCTAATTGCACGTCACGAGATATAAAATATTCCCATATACTCTCTTGTAACTCATGCTGGGCTCGAGTCAACAGCTGCATTTAGATAACAACGAGGTTCGCTTACGTTGCATGTCAATCATAACTAATCCACTAAGTTACCACACTGCACCTAAAACTAAAAGCTAGCCTTTTCTAGCGACCTTCATCAA
>NC_051420.1:2435823-2438323 GCF_015228065.2 Penaeus monodon
TGCAAGAATGCAGATGAATCTATGAGACTGTGAACGAAAAACAACGAACCTGAGCATTTCGAATGATATCAGCTTTCAGACCACTAACATGAGGTATAAAGAACTATGTGAATATTTCATTTCATCTGATACATTGGAAGATATACTCGTACTATACCCTAAATTTACTATGTGATAACTCCCGTATGCAAATAACAGTGTTATTCAAACACAGTGGCAAAAGCATATGTAAGTAATAATTTTTGTATGATGTATGATTTATATTTATATTTTACCTTGTACAACTACAGTAGTTACAGACTACTGTACAATGTCAGATATATGTAAAACTGTAATCATGATTGCCCACGCCTGAGCAGATAGCCAGGGTGGTAAATAAACTTACTTAACTTAACTTACCGAGGCCACCATATACGTTTTGTGTGGATTCCATCGCATGTTAAAATCCCTAAGCATGATCATACTGATCGCCTAGCAAAGTGAGGATGTGACAAGCAGAGTGTGATTATAGATCTTGGGGTACCTTTTTCTGGGATTTTATACTCATTAAAGCTTCCTTCAAAGAGGACTTGACTGAGTTGATTACTTCTCAACGCCCTGAAAACTGTAGCAAGATTCATTCATCTATGGTTTACATAAAACAAGAACAAGACAGTGTGATATTGTGATCGCAAGAATCAGGTTTGGGTATAAATTGAATTGGCAGGTCAGTACAGTTGTAATGTCGAAGAAACTTGGCGCAAACTGTGTAATGAAGAATATAAGCGAACACTTGTACATTATATCTCAAGAGTGCCACGTGTGACTGCCTTTCAGACCACCTAGCATGAGGTACGGAGAACGATGTAACTATTTCAAATCATCTGATGTCTTAGAAAATATACTTATGTTGTATCCTAAATTCGGAATATATCATCACGTGACCGCATATCAAATGTAGCAATGTCTTTCCACGCCCAAGCTGTACGCCGGCGTGGCAGACGACTCGATAAAGGACTGTGTAATTATTCCTTGCCTTTAACCGATATA
Organism: Penaeus monodon; assembly: GCF_015228065.2. Classification (NCBI taxonomy): domain Eukaryota; kingdom Metazoa; phylum Arthropoda; class Malacostraca; order Decapoda; family Penaeidae; genus Penaeus; species Penaeus monodon. The sequence continues at coordinate 2,436,853 of NC_051420.1, forward strand.
GCACTTTTCATAATAATGTCACAGCCTAAAATTCAAATGTAATACCCTTATACAATGCATCAAACGTACCACAGCTTGCCCACGCCTGTTAGCCAGGGCGGAAAATAAAGACTAAAACTAAACCCCACCTCGTCGCTGCCACACCTCTTCCGCGTCTTTGCTCACGGGACCCTTCTTTTCACTCGCTGTCCTTCTTCGGAGGGACAAAAGGTGACACGCACCATGCAATTCAAAGATAAATGAAGGGCTAAATAAAGCAGAGCTTTTTTTACCGCTGGCGCAATAAAACTTCCATCCACCGCGTCAAACGTAATGGATCGCGGTAATAAAAATCAGTTGGTATTGGAAACCGCAAAGTACAGGGCTATTACACTGACATATGGCCTACACCGCGATGGGATATAAAAGAAAGTCGCGACGAAAACCAAAACCTTTATTGGGGTTTGTGCAATGTACAGTACCATATACGAGTCTACAAATCCACGCTGACGGCATCGCAACCCTGCCAAACAGAAACCCAACAGGGAGGCAACAGACAACAAACAATGTACAACTAAAACGTCCCGTGTTATGAGCCTTTGTACTTGAGTCCAGCAAATACATTGCTCCGTTCCATTCATTAAACATACGATCATAGGCACAAGGGTGTTCTATTCCGTTCCGTTCCGTTCTTCAAGTTATTGTATTGGATATGTGACAAGAGGTTCACACTGTTCTGTTCTGTTATGCTATCCCCGTTCCGTTTCGATCCCCAAGTTTAAGGTCCTGAGCACAGGAGTTGGGGACCACACTGTTCTGTTCTGTTATGCTCTTCTTCCTATCCGCTGCCTCCAGCTCCGTTCCTCTGTTTATGGCGCTGGGTACAAGAGTAGAGGAACAGGCTCAGGTGTCTGCCTAATGAATGCTTAAGAGCCGTTAATCTTCTAAATTTAGACCGTAGCTTGAAAGTCGATACGTGCACATTAAGACCTGGATCCGTAGTCCCTGCCGCAGCCACAGACCCTCACAGCCTTCCACAGACACAACCCTTGAACTTAGGAAGGAACTTGCAGCCCCGCCTGACCTTATCACAGCCTGTGCGCCTTGATTCGTCATTTTCACGGACTTGAAGGGAGATACTGGCATTGTCACGCCTACAAACACTGACACACACGAGAAACAAACAGTGCCACATACAAAAAATGCGCAGCGACACATACAAGGACAAACAAACAGGGGTACATACGAGAAGCAAACAATGACACACACAAGAAACAAACAAACAGTGGGGCATACGAGGAACACGCGACGACATATCCATGAAACAAACAAACAAACAAAACTAACACAAACACGCCTCGAGAAACCAACTGACATCACGAGGCCTACAAACAAACACGAACAAGCTTAACAAAAATGAAAATACCACACTTACACAGGCAAGAGACAAGAAACGTAAAACCGTCACCTACAAACATGTATTTTAGCCCCT
>NC_051420.1:2440823-2445823 GCF_015228065.2 Penaeus monodon
AAATAAGACAAATTAATGATATATATATATATATATATATATATATATATATATATACATACAAACATACATACGTAAAAAAGAGACGACAGACGGACAGACAAACAGGCATGACTATTCATGTCCCGGGGAGGATGAAGAGTTGGATCGGGCGGGCGTACGGGCGTGCGGGCGTGCGGGCGTCGTGAATGAGCATCTTGGCCTTGAACTGAGAGGCTACGAGCACTCGGATCAATACAGTTTTCAGGGTCGTCCACCTCCGGCCTCGCTCGTGCGGAGGGGGGGGGGGAGGAGGAGTAGAGGGGAGGGGGAGGAGGGAGGAGGGAGGAAGGGAGGAGGGGAAAGTGGAAGGGGAAGGGGAGGGGGAGGATGAGTAGTGGAGAATGGGTGGAGGGAGGGTGGAGAGGGAAGGGGAGGGGGTGGAGGAGGGGGGAAGAGTGAATGGTGGAGGTGGAGGAGGAGGTGGAGGTGGAGGTGGAGGTGGAGGTGGAGGAGAGGAGGAGGAGGATGGGATAGGGGATGGATGTTGAGAGTAGAGGTGGTGAGGTGGAGAACGAGAGAGAAAGAGAAGGAGAAGGGGAGAGGGGGAAGAGGAATGAGATAAAGACGTACTTCGAGAAACTGGGGCGAAAGGAAGGGAAGGAAGAGGACAGAAAAGGGGGGAGGGGGAAGGAGCAATGAGCTCACGAAGCACCAAGACGGGACAAGAAGATGAATGAGAGAAAGAGCCAAAGAAAATTTGCTTCAAGTAATGACTGTATATACTATGTGCGTGTGTGTAGGGTAGAAAAGATGGTACGCGCGTATGTGTGCAAATGTATGGTGCGTGTATATAATAGTGAATGATACTATATGTACTACAGATGAAAAGAGTAACTCCCTATTAATCCGGGAAGCAGACATAACAGACAGCGTTCTCCGGGAGGCACAGTCACGAACTCAAGTCATGAATGAAGCTTCGAATCCCACCCATCATAAACAACAAAAAGTCACATAATTTGGCCGTTCGAGGTAGAAATTCGAAACGTGTTTTACAACAGCTTCGTCCGTGACTATACACCAGACTATAGGCCTACATCCTGTCTTTGGTGTGATATTAATGTTATTAGAGTTAAGAATACGTATTACCATTACATACTTTTATCGCGTGTTTTGCAAGAGCTTCGTCCGCGCTAACAACGACGTAGCACACCTTCTGTTATATTCAAGTATTCGTTTGTTTTGTTTTTTTAGAAAGATTTTTTAAAAATGCGTACTTATCATAAACCATACATTTTTATCAATAAAAAAAACAATAATAAAAATAAAACTACAAGAACATGTAATTCTGCTGGAAGACCGTGGTATAGTGAGCATATGACTGAAACCCGTTTGTCGAGCTTGTCCGGACACGTTGTATGGGGCCCAAGGCCGCTGCCCTCCAAGGGACACGAAGAAGCACTCCGTGTGTGTGCGTGTGTGCGTGTGTGCGTGTGTGCGTGTGTGTGTGTGTGTGTGTGTGTGTGTGTGTGTGTGTGTGTGTGTGTGTGTGTGTGTGTGTGTGTGTGTGTGTGTGTGTGTGTGTGTGTGTGTGTGTGTGTGTGTGTGTGTGTCTGTGTGTGTGTGTGTGTGTGTGTCTGTGTGTGTGTGTGTGTACACATGTATATATCTATATGTATGTATATGACCACGCACGCACACATACACACATATATATATAGAGAGAGATATTGATATACAAATATATAAATATACATATACATATACATACATATATAATTTGTATATAGTATATACACATACATACATAATATATATATATATATATATATATATATATATATATATATATATATATATATATATTATCTATACAGTATATGCATATGCATATGCATATACATATACATATGCACGCACGCACGCACGCACGCACGCACGCACACACATTCATATATAGATATAGATATAGATATAGATATATAGATAGATATAGATATTGATATACACACGTATGTACATATATATATATATATATATATATATATATATATATATATATATATATATATTATACATAGTATATATATATACATATACATATACATATACATATACATGTACATATACATATGCACACACACACACACACACACACACACACACACACACACACACACACACACACACACACACACACACACACACACACACACACATATACAGCTAGAGAGATAACCAGACAAAAATTCTGTATCACTCCCGATATCAAATACAAATACATGCGTGCATTCCGGCGGCGCGAGGGCAGGCGACCGCACGCGGAGGTCAAGGCGCGGCGATCCGTGGACATGGGCGCCTGATGAGTCACGCGGCACTCTGGACGGGTCGCGGTGCCGGTGCCTGCTCGCTCAGGTGGCGGGCGGGCGGGCGGCGACGGCGGGCGGGCGGGCGGGGATGGGCGGGGATGGGCGGCCTGGCACCTGGTCCCCACCTGGTCCCCTTCTCCTCCTCGACGGTTTGGTACAAGCTATCTTCAAGGACTACTGTCTCTCTCCTTCTGCTCTGTTGGTCTGTTTCTTCTTTTTTCTTTTTAATCTCTTTTTTTCTGTTTCTCTATCTTTTTCTTGCTAATTTTCCCTACCCCCTCTCTCCCTTTCGCTCTTCATCTCTCTCTCTCTCTCTCTCTCTCTCTCTCTCTCTCTCTCTCCTCCCCATCCCTCGCTTCCTCTTTTCCTCTCATTTTCTCTTCCTATTCTCCTCTCTTCTTCTCCTACTCCCTCGCTTTCTCTCTCTCTTCCTCTTCCAATCTTCCTCTCCTCACCCCTTTCCTTTTCCTCCCCTTCTTCCCCTCTCCCTCTCTCATCCTCTCCTCGCGTTCTCCCCCTCCCTCATTCCAAACAAAACCCGAGCCGAGCACATTCCAATCACTCAACTCATGGCCGCCTCGTGTGGGATTAGCCAATCCCGGCAGAAATAATCCCCGTCGTAATTCGAGATTCCACCGAGAGGGTTTAGTGATTGGAGATGACTGTGTGCTAATCGCTTCCCACTTGCTGCAACCCAATACATGGCGAGAACTTTTCAATTCGCACATTCTGCCTAAAATCTATTGGTCTTTTGTCTCCAGAAAGGGTGTGTTACGGAACCAATTCCTTGTACAATATAGGAAAAAAATCGTTGGTATCCCTTAGTACAAATATATTACAAATAGTACGTCTATACTTACATAAACCCATACAATAAAACTATGTTTCTTTATGCATAAGAGTCAACACCGACTTTTTAAAAATATATATATTCCACTCATAATCAATCTAACAACTTTATTCGTGAAAACAGAAAACGCCGAATGCAGACGTTTTACACACCAGTAACTATTCATGGCGTACAATATCCAGCCACACAAAGGTGTTTCCATTTCGGTCGCTAGACAAATGGATTTAACAGGCGTTTTTAACATTCCTCTGTCGTCATGAGCCATAATATCGAATGTATTTTTAACACTATTTTTGCTATATTTGCCAATTTTGTCTGCATGGCGATCGCTTTATGGATTCCACTTCCGTTTCCATTATCAAAATAATTACTATTATCATTGCAACTATCATGACTATTAGCATTGACTGAATCAATATTAATGTCCGTGCCAGCACTGTCGCTCCAGCAATAATATAATGTTTTAAATCATAATTACCTCTCACTACTGCTTCTCACATAATATCTTGTGTTCGACTATGTTACTCTGTCATGTATATGAACTCCTGTATTTTTGTAGTAATTTTTATTACCATAGGGGTGGGGGAGTGGGGGGCGGGGATCTAAACACAGGCCTATACCCATATACCCCTAAATTTCTCATATACCCGTATTTTTTATTCGTTCGTATCTGTCCAGCATCTTCCTTAGCCGCGAGATGTCCCCCCCCCCAAATAAGACATTTTCGCACCCCCCCCCCCCGACGACTCACCCTCCCAGCCTCCCACTACACCAATCGCAACTCCTATTTATAGCCTTCTGCTGTGCAAACACAAGCGCTGCGAGATGGCCCAGCACAAGGAACAATAATTGTGAACGCCATTCTTTCCACCAAGATAAGACTAGCCTCCCTTGAACGCGGCCACTGAGAGAGCAGTTCAGTGATGCTCAGGCGACGCGGAGTGACGTCATCAGACAGCCTCTCGCTCTCAAGATCCATTTGATCCCGAGTTTTTTTTTAAATTATAGCCTTTGGCCTTATCTCGCGGTTGGGATCGCGCCAGACGATGAATCAATCACGCTGCCCGTTAATTCGCATTCGTTATACAACAGTCTTCTTGAATTTTCATGCATAACAAGGCGCCCACTTACTCATTCGGGGATGAATCGAGCACCAGTTCTCATCACATATACAAACTTGGAATTAACTCCGGCGTAAACTTTTTTTTTGTCAGATACAAACTGAATCGGCCAAACGAAAAGCCAAGGAATGGTACACACGACCGACTGCAATTTAACGATGGTCTTTAGTCGAATCTCCCCAATAGAGGAGTTTTACAAACCACTTGTAATAACCTCTACCCATCTCTTTTACTCTCCATCTCTCTCCTCCCTTCTCCCTCTCCCTCTCCTTCTCCCATTCCTTCTCCTCCTCTCTCTCCTTCTCCCTCTCCTCTACTTTCCCCTTTCCCCTTTCCCTTTCCGTCTCCCTCTCCCCTTTTACTCTCCCTCTCTCACTATCTCCTTTTTTTCCTCTCTCTCCCTCTCTTACTTTCTCGCTTTTGCCATGTCTCCTTCTCTCCCATTCCTCCTCCCTCCCACACCCACAAAGTAAAACAAAGCAATACTTTACGAGTGTTTCTGGCCTATCGGGATAAGCACTGAGGCAAGTGGATTTTAACCCGTGACGCCCCCCCCCAAAAAAAAAAAATAAAAATCCTGACATATTCAGAACGGGAGCAAAGGCTATGAGATAATCGGGGCAGTGTCCTGTTGAGTGTGCCTCGTGCCTCGTGCAGAGTACCAAGGGGATGTCCCAAACT
>NC_051420.1:2453323-2462710 GCF_015228065.2 Penaeus monodon
ATCAGAGGAAACGCCCACCTGAGTAGAGTTACGTCTAATACGAGGAACGCGCAGTCTTCTTCAGTGCGTGCGTGCGGTGTGTGTGTGTGTGTGTGTGTGTGTGTGTGTGTGTGTGTGTGTGTGTGTGTGTGTGTGTGTGTGTGTGTGTGTGTGTGTGTGTGTGTGTGTGTGCGTGTATACCTACGTATGTATGTATACACGCATTCACGTACGTTTTTTAAACTTCTACGTACATCGGCAGGCAGCAAAACTGGGGTACACGAATCGCAGAGGGCCCCCTTCCGTGAGCACAGAGAACACGCACTTCCCACCAACCACGTAAAACCCGGGAGAGGGTGACTCACGGGGAGCACGCGAGGCAGACGGAGCAGGATGGTGCCGCTGCATTGTGGGGGGAGTCGGGGTCTGGGGTCAGGGGGATGGGGGTAGCCAAGGTTGGAACTAGGTGTCGGACGGAGCCAGAAGGTGTAAGGAGAGAGCCAGAAGGTGTCGAAGGGAACAAGCCTATAGACGGTACTACTAGCGCAATACTGAAAGTGTCAGAGGAAACTGACCTAGAAATTAGTGGGCATTACGGGGAGTCGCATGGTACTAAAAGTTAACAGAGGGATTCAAAGGGAACTAGGTGTCAGAAACTAGTAGAGAGAATGAGACGGTGTCAGAAGGATCCGGGGCGAAACTGAGTTTAGAAGAGGGAACTAAAGAGTGTCCGAGAGAGACTGGAGGTGTCAGGGAAACTGCGTAATAAGGGAATCAAGGGTGTCAAAGGGTCTTGAAGATGTCAACAGGAACTACTGTAGGTGTCAAGGGCACTATAGATGTCAGAGAAAACTAGAGGGCGTCAGAGAGAGACTGAGAGTGTCAGGGGGAGCTACTCTGTGTGTCAGAGGACACTAGAGAACGCCAGAGGGAGATGAAGCGAGTCAAAAGGCGCCACAGAGAGCCAGCGGAGCCAGCGGAGCCAGCGGAGTTAGAGTCACATGCACCTCGGAGACGGCATAAGGACCAAGGAGAGCCAAAGAAAACCTGACGCCATGAAGTTTGAACTTCAGAGGGAGCCAGACGGAGCTAGAGAGCGCAAGATAGAATCTGAATTTATCCAGAGAGCCAGAGGGAGCAAACGGGGGTTAGAACTTCAGAAGGAGCCAGAGGGAACAGGAGAGCCACTGAGAGGGAGCAGAGGAAGCCATAAGGAGCCAGAGAGAGCCACAGGGATCTGAATGAAGACCCTGACAGCCAAAAGAGGCCTGAGGGAGCAGGAGAGAGGAGGCGGAGGGAGCCATCGGTGGAGTTAAAGGGAGGTAGAGAGAGCCAAAATGCATGAATAGAGAGGAGAGAGAGAGAGAGAGAGAGAGAGAGAGAGAGAGAGAGAGAGAGAGAGAGAGAGAGAGAGAGAGAGAGAGAGAGAGAGAGAAGGGGACCCACGGAAAGCCAGACGGAACCAGAAAGAGCGAGCGAGAGCCATACAGAGCATCACAGAAACAAAACAGAGACAGAGCCACAGAGAGCCACAGAGAAAGAGCCACACGAAGCCATGGAGAGAGCGAGAGGGAGAGCAATAATCACGACGAAACGGAAACCCAAACACGGTCGTACCCCATCCCCATCCCCACCCCACCCCCACCCCACCCCCACCCCCAACCGCCAACACTTAGACCCCCAAACACGGTCGTACCCCCATCCCCCTACCCCCCCACATAACCGCCAACACCTTGACGACCCCTCCCCCACCCCCTCGCTCCCGGTCGTCCCCGCAGGTCGTACCCGCGCGAGGCGATCGGCGCGATAACGGGACCGACCGCACGGCGCGGGAGGAAGACGCGCTCGCGACGCCGTTCGGAGAGCAGCCGCGTCGGGAGGGGGAAGGAGGGGGAGGGGGGAAGGAGGGGGAAGGAGTGGGGAAGGAGTGGGGATGGAGGGGGAAGGAGTGGGGAGGAGGGGGGGAAGGAGGAGGGGAGGGGGGGAGGAAGAAAGAAAAAGAATGGAAAAAGGGAAGAAAATGAGGCAGGGAAGGGAGAAAGGAAGAAAGGAAGAAAGGAAGGAATAAAAAAGGGTGAAGCAAGGGTCGACTCCACCGACCCCGCCCACACGCCCACACGCCCCCCGCGCCGTACTTTGACCTCGGCCGAACTGGAAGGGATCGGGGCGGCGGGGAGCGAAACGCTCCTCCTTCTTCTTCTTCTTCTTCTTCTTCTTCTTCTTCTTCTTCTTCTTCCTCCTCCTCCTCTTCCTCTTCTCCACCACCTCCACCTCCCCCTCCCCCTCCTCCTCCCCCCACTCCACCTCCTCCTCCCCCCACTCCACCTCCTCCTCCCCCTTCTCCACCTCTTCCTCCTTCCCCCACTCCCCCCCCTCCCGCTCTCAGCCCGGGATCGGCGTCGACGAAAATCTCTTCCGGTTCGTTTTTTTTACTCGGTACTTTAAAGCGATTTGTGTAATTCTCTCCCCCGTTTGCCCGCCCTTTAGTTGTTTGGCGCTGGTTCTCTTCCTCTCCCTTTCTTTCCTTTTTGCTTCTCTCTCTCTCTCTCTCTCTCTCTCTCTCTCTCTCTCTCTCTCTCTCTCTCTCTATATATATATATATATATATATATATATATATATATATATATATATAGATTGTGTGTGTGTGTGTGTGTGTGTGTGTGTGTGTGTGTGTGTGTGTGTGTGTGTGTGTGTGTGTGTGTGTGTGTGTGTGTGTGTGTGTGTTGTACATATATCCATGTATGTATGTATGTGTACGTATGAATGCACACAAGCACATACATTTACATACACGCATAAATACACGCACAGCCAAAAGCCAGCCGGGCGCGAACCACTCCCTTCGCACTTCTCGGCTTAAAAGTCAAACGCCCAACGCAACATACACACAAATGCCCACCCTCATGTATCGCATAATTCATCTCGCAATACATTTTTGCAACTTGCTCGAGCGGATGTCGCAATGTTAGCGTAATTACAACTCGATTTGACGTCCAGCCGCCTCCCTCGTTGGCCGATCGAATCTGCCAAGCCTGCGTCTCTTTAACGCTAGGACAGTTTTGATCCATTTTCCAGGAGGTGGGGGGGAGGAGGTGGGGGAGGAGGAGGAGGAGGAGGAGGAGGAGGAGGAGGAGGAGGAGAGAGGAGGAGGAGGAGGAGGAGGAGGAGGAGGAGGAGGAGGAGGAGGAGGAGGAGGAGGAGGAGGAGGAGGGGGGGGAGGAGGGGTAGGAGGAGGAGGAGGAGAAGGATTTTTTTCAGATGAATAACTGTCATGTTGCGACTGTTTCCAAATTCTTATTTTTTCCTTTTTTTCCAAAAAAAGGAAAACTCGAGGCAAAACGCGGTTCTAGAAGTCGAGATTTAATTTCCGGCGATTTTTATGATCCATTTGTTTGACGGAAATTAATATTATATTGCATTTTTTTTTTTTTTATAAATTAATTAAAAAAGGAAAAAAAATCTCATTCTCAAATAAATGAGGAAAAACACCTACAGTAATTTCCTCTTTTCGTCTCCTGAGAAATTAATTAATATCATACAGCACGAGGTAGAAGATGCTTTCACACCAACTGCCCGAAAATGCTTCTATTAAATGCTTTGGCAATTTAAACTTTCATCTGTAATCTTTATACGTACCACCACTATAGTCACGTTAAAGACCAGAGCATTAACGTAAACATATAGGTGCTTACGTTATTGATAAAAGCTGAAGGTAAGAAAAAGAGGAGGAGGAGGAGGAGGAGGAGGAGGAGGAGGAGGAGGAGGAAGGGAGGGGGGAGGGGGGGGGGGAGGAGGGGGGAGGAGGAGGAGGAGGAGGAGGAGGAGGAGGAGGAGGAGGAGGGGGAGGAGGAGGAGGAGGAGGAGGAAGAGGAGGAGGAGGAGGAAGAGGGGAGGAGGAGGAGGGGGAGGAGGAGGAGGAGGAGGGAGGAGGGGGAGGAGGAGGAGGAGGAGGAGGAGGAGGAGGAGGAGGAGGAGGAGGAGGAGGAGGAGGAGGAGGAGGAGGAGGAGGAGGAGGAGGAGCAAGAGGAGGAGGAGGAGGAGGAAGAGGATGGAGAGGAGGAGGAGGCTCTCATTCCCGGATGCTCTCTACACCTCCACCGGCCGTTTTCCTTTATTTTTCAGCGTGAAACAATAATGAAAAATGAAAGAAAAAAAAAAGTTTACTTGTTCGATTACAGAAAACAGATTACCTGATCAAATAATGGCTGAGAATAAAGTTTTTTTTTTAATAATCCGTCGTGTATTTTAATATGTGGGTCAAATCCTGTTACACTAATGGATTTCTTCAAAGTGTTATATTAATGTGTGCTTTTGGATTATTACGTGCGCTTGTGCATAGAGCAATACGGGTTATTAACATGTATATTTTGGGACATTTTTCGTTCTCTTTTTGGTGTGTGTATGAAGAAGCGTGTACGTGTGTCTGCCCCTCCTCCCGTCTGTCTGTCTGTTGTCTGTCTCCCCGTCTGTCTCCCGTCTGCTGTCTGTCTGTCGCTGTCTGTCGTCTGTCTGTCGTCTTCTGTTTTTCTGTCTGCCTGCCTGCCCGTCTGTCTGTCTGTCTGCCCGTCTGCCTGCCCGTCTGTCTGTCTGTTGTGTGTGTGTGTGTGGTGTTTTGGTGTGTGTGTGTGTGTGTGTGTTGTTGTTGTGTGTTTTTTGGGGGTGTGTGTGTGGTCGTCTGTCTGTCGGTCTTCTGTCGTTCCGTCTCCCCTGCCTGCCTTGCCTCCCTCCTCCCTCCTGCCTCCTGCCTGCCTGCCGGCCTGCCTCCTCCCTTCTGCCTGCCTGCCTCCCCTTGCCTGCCTCCCCGTCTGCCCTGTCTGTCGTCTGCCTTCGTCTGTCTGTCTGCTGCTGTCTGTCTGCTGCCCCCCTGGTGCTGTCGTCTGTCTTTTGTCTGTCTGTCTGTCGTCTGTCTGTCTGCTGCTGCCTCCCCGTCTTTTGGGTCTGTCTTTGCCCTCCCTGCCTGTCTGTCTGTTGTTTCCCGGGGGCCTTGCCTGTTGTCTGTCTTTTCCTTTGTTTCGGGGTTTTTCCTGTCTGCCCTTTGGGGTTTCTGTCTGTCTCCCCTGCCGTCTGTTCCCTGCCGTCGCTGTCTGTCTTTTGTCGTCTGTGCTGTCTGTCTGTTTTTGCCTGCCGTCTGTCTCCCCGTCTGTTTTCGTTGCCTGCCGTCTGTCTGTCGCCTGCCTGTCTGTTTCTGTCTGCTGCCCTGTCTGTCTGTTCCTGCTCCCGCCTGCCTGCCTGCTGCCTCCTGCCTCCCTTTGCCCCCTTTGCCTCCCGCCTGCCTGCCGCCTGCCTGCCTGCCGCCTCCCGGGTCTGCCTGTCGTCTGTCTGCTCCCCGTCTGTCGTCTGCGGCGTCTCCCGCTTCTGTCGTGTGTGTGTGTGGTATGTCTGTGGCCTGTCTGTCTGTCTTCTCCCGTCTATCTGGGTTTTTGTGTTTGTGTGTGTGTGGGTGTGTGGTGTGTGTTTTGTGTGTGTGTGGTGTGTGTGGGTGTGGTGTTGTTGTGTGTGCCCATCGTCTGTCTGTCTGTCTGTCGTCTGTCTTTTCGATCTGTCTGTCTGCTGTCGTTGTCGTCTGTCTGTTGTCTGTCGTCGTCTGTCTGTCTGTCTCCCTGCCTTCTATCTATCGTCTCCCTGCTCCTGCCCTCTGTCTTTCTTGTCTGTTGTCGGTGTTTTGTCTCCTGTTTGCCTGTATGCCCCCCCGCCTGCTTCCCTGTGGGTCTGCCGCCTCTGCGTCTGTTGTCTGTCTCTGTCTGTCGTCTGTCGGTTGCCTGCCCGTCTGCGCTGTCTTCTTCTTTGTCTTTGTCTTCTGTTGTCTGTCTGTCGTCTGTCGGTCTCCCTGCCCTTGTTGTCTGTCTTTGCTGTTTCTGTCGTCTGTTCCCTCCCCGTCGTCTGTCTGTCGTTGTCGTCTCCCTCCCCGTCTGTCGTTTCGGGTCTTCTGTCTGTCGTCTGTCTGTCTGTTTTTGGGTCTGCCTCCCCGTCTGTCTGTCTGTCTGTCGTCTGTCTGCTGTTGTTGTCTTCTGTCTGTCGTCGTCGTCGGTCTGCTGCCCTTTGTTCTGTTGTCTGTTGTCGTCTGTCTGTCGTCTGTCTGCTGTCTTTTGTCTGCCTTGCCCCCCCTCCCAATTTTTATCTCCATCGACACTGCGTACTTATGGGAAAAAATGTACACACATTCTCGCAATAAAAATAAATTTCCTCCCCGGATCACATCCCAATCCCTCTTCTCAAAAGAATAACCATAAATTTCCGAAAAAAAAAAAAAAAAAAAAAACACCCAACCACCCCATACAAATCACTACCTCAAAACACGTGAAAAGTCGTCCCCCGTAAACGAACGCGATTTCGCGACGACCCGACCGTGAAAATCTGTGAGTCGACCTTGAAAAAGAAAAGAAAGAAAGAGAAAGAGGAAGAAAGAGAGAGAGAGAAAGAGAGAAAGACGGAAAACGAAGCGAGAAATGAGGCTGGAAAAGAGCTTGGCGGAAGAATATTTCCGAATATTGCCCCCGTCCCCGTCCCCCCCCCCACCCCTACCCAAATACGGAAGGAAATGAAAGAAAACGCCGAAAGGTAACTAACCAACGAAAGACACGGCGAGGGAAAAAAAACTAACTAACTAACTAAATAAATAAAAATCAAATTCAAAAATGCATCCCAAGAAAGAAGGGAAGCAAGAAAATGAAGCAAGCGTCTTTAGAGAGGAACCAACAGCAACGGACGGCGAAGACAGCTGGGTGGGCGGAGGCAGGAGCACCAGGCAGAAGGCGCATCCAGGTGGTGTCGACCAAGAGAGCGAGGCAAATGCACGGGGACCGGGGCGACAGATGGATTACCTGGGGGGAGCGGGGGGGGGGGGAAGGAGGAGGAGGGGGGAAGGAGGAGGGGGAGGGGAAGGAGGAGGGGAAGGAGGAGGGGAAGGAGGAGGAGGAGGAGGAGGAGAGGGAGGAGGAGGAGGAGGAGGAGGAGAGGATGAGGAGGAGGAGGAGGAGGAGGAGGAGGAGGAGAAGAAGAAGAAGTAGAGAGAGAAGAAGTAGGAGGAAGAGGAAGTAGGAAGTAGGAGGAAGAGGAAGAAGAGGAGGAAGGAAGAGAAGAGGACGAAGGAGGAAGGAGGAGGAGGAACCAGCTGGAGGAGCCACTAGCAGCAGCCAGATGGACCAACCGAGCGTCCACGGAAGCATTCGAAAGGAGAAGAAATCTCAAAACATTACACTCTATTCCCAGTTCAATCAATTTCAAGCGTGGAACAGCCTCTCCATGAACCCAGGCAGCTCGTCCCGGACTGGTCGCGCGCGGGGCACCAACTGGCTCCATCCAGCCTCTTGCACGCCGGGAAACGGGGAATTCGTTCGTGTCCGCCGACGCCGTTCGCACACGTGGGTTGGTGACGCCGCGCCGGTGACATGGCACGCAGCAGGTCGCTCTCGGGTCACTGCCAAATCTCTTTCTCTTTCTCTCTTTTTCTCTTTCTTCTCTCTTTTCTCCTTTCTCTCTTTCTTTCTCTTTCTCTCTTTCTTTATCTTTTTCTTTATTAATCTTTCTTTCTCTTTCTCTTTTCATTGCTCTCTTTCTTTCTCTCTCTCTCTCTTTATTGTTCTCTTTCGTTCTCTTTATCTTTCTCTCCTTATCACTCGATTTCTTTCTCTCTTTACTGCTCTCTTTCTTTCTCTTTCTTTTCCAGCTTCCTCTCTTGGTAAGCGTGACAAATGCAGCCTTTAAGGAGTGACAGGTGCAGAGTGGGGGGAAAAGGTGGCTGAGTGTGGGGGGGAAAGGTGGTTGTAAGCGGGGGGAAAGGTGACTGTGAGTGAGGGAAAAAGGTGGGTAAAGTGGGGAGAGAGGGTGGTCGTGTAGAAAAATAGGTGGTTACGAGTAGGGGAAAAGGTGGTTGTGAGTGTGTGAGGGGGGGGGAGATAGTTCTGAAGAGAAAATGTGGGTATAAAGCACAAAAAAGGTGGCAACGAGTAGGTGCGAAGCGTCTTTCCAGGCGAGGGAGGTTAAATCCACGATAGACAGACTCGGGTTAAGTCGATTGATCACGTAACGGAACGCAGAACTCCTGCCCCGGCGATACGCTCGTTCCGGGGCCCGCTAGGGACTGCCCTCTGTGAACCGCGAGTGACTCAACAATTTATGGCACTGTCTATTATTCATGTAATGTCTTGCTTGTGGCTAGATGTGAAAGGCTTGTGCGAATAAACAGCCGATGTCTAATCGATCGGGTTTTACTCATCGCTCGAGTACGTATCCACACAAGTACTTTTTTTAGCGTGGTTTGCCGCGGTCTGTCGTTCATCTGACTTCATGTTCTTGAATGAAACGTAAGAGCGAGGTTTGTATGGCCTGGCCGAGGCCCTGTTGTCAGCCGCTGCGGCAACAGCGTGAACCAGCGGAAGGCGAAATCAGGTTCGCAGGCAAGGCAGCTGATTACGAGAGCTGAGCAGGAAAGCCAAGTAGGAGAGCCGAGCAGGAGAACCGAGTTAAAAAAAGACGTGTAAGAGAACCGACTAGGAGAATCGAGCCGGAGAACCGAGCATCCGGGCCCTGAAGATGAACGTCATGGTCAGGTTACAGAATGACTCGAGGGCGAGACGCCTCTACACGCCCTGTGATCAAGCCTTGCTTCCCCGCGCACCTCGCTCCTCCTCTCGTCAGCCTGCTGAGTGGACACCAGTAAGTCCCCCTCAGCCTGCCTGCTGCTCGCACCTCGATCCTCTATCTCGTTCCCTTCGTCGGCCTATTAAGAGGGCACAAGCAGCCTTTTTTTTCTCTCTGATAGCCAGTCATCGCCGCCAGTGCGAGTTTGGATCAGCATTTAAACCCCTGCTTGCTGCTCTATCTTGTTCCCTTCTTCAGTCAACCTGCTCAGTGGGCGTCAGCTGAAGTTTCCCTCCGCCTGCCTGCTGCTCGCCCCTCGGTCCTCCCTCGTCCCCTTCGTCTACCTGCTGCTTGCCCCTCGGTCCTCCCTCGTCCCCTTCGTCTACCTGCTGCTCGCCCCTCGGTCCTTCCTCGTCCCCTTCGTCTACCTGCTGCTCGCCCCTCGGTCCTCCCTCGTCCCCTTCGTCTATCTGCTGCTTGCCCCTCGGTCCTTACTCGTCCCCTTCGTCTACCTGCTGCGTGGGCGTCAATAGTCAGTCTCCCTCTCTTACGTACGCTTCGCAATTGCAGCACGAAAATGCCTAGAAAACCCGGCGACACATCAACAGCAAAATACACACGCGGCAAAAGGCGAGATTTACGACCACAAGTGAACAACGCCACGCCTGAGGAAATGACCAGACCAGGTCCAGCGTAGACGCGGAAGACAAAACGCGGCTGTTTTTAAGGTGAGGGAACGGGAGCCTCGGAAGCAACGTAAAGGGGGGGGGGGGGGGGGGGGGGGGGGGGGGGGGGGGGGGGGGGGGGGGGGGGGGGGGGAGAAGG
>NC_051420.1:2462810-2467810 GCF_015228065.2 Penaeus monodon
TTTCCCCTCCCCCCTTTTCTCCCTTCCCTATCCCTTTTTTTTTTTTTCCCCCTCTCCCCTCTCCTCTTTCCCCCCCCCTCTCTCCCTTCCCCCTCTCTCCCCCTCCCCCCCCTCTCCCTCCCCTCTCTCTTTCCTCTCTCTTTCCCCCCTTTCCCCTCTCCCCCCCTCTCCCTCTCCCCCCCCCTCCCCCCTCCCTTCCCTCTCTCTTCTCCCCTTTCTCCTCTCCTCTTCCCCTCTCCCTTCCCTCTTCCCCCTCTCCCTTCTCCCTCTCCCTCTCCCCCTCCCCCTCCCCCTCCCTCTCCCTCTCCTCTCCCTCCTCCTCCCTCCCTCCCCCCCCCCCCCCCCCACCCCCCACCCTACCCTTTTCCCCCTTCCCCTCTCCCCCCCCCCTTTTCTAATTTTTCCCCCCCTCCTCCCCCTTTCTTCCTCTTTTTTCTTTCTTTTTTCTTTCTTTTTTCTTTTTTTTCTCTTCTCTTCCTTTTTTTTTCTTTTTTCTTTTCTTTTTTCTTTCTTTCCTTTTTTTTTTTTACACTGGTGGATACTTTTTACTTGTTTATCTGTTTACGTATACCTGGGTAGTTTTTTTGTCTGTGAGTTATTTGCAACTATTGATTTAAATTGTTTACATAACGTGGATAGTTACTCCCTATCTGTTAGGTCTTTGTGTTTATTTGTTTAACTTTATAAGTAATTTTGGATAGTTATTTCTATCCTTTATCTATTCTATCTCTTTATCTCTCTCCATTCGTAATCTCCTTTTGTTTACGAACAAGGTAGGTAATTTGTAAGTGATAGTAATCGTATTCTGTTTACGCAGATATTTGCACTTCTTCGCAATGGTCTTCTGTTGCGTATAAAACGGGTAACTATTTTTATCTGTTAGATTTGTCATTATGTTTGGTTATAATGAGGAAAAGGGTATGAATGAGAATGAATATCTTCACGATACAAGCGATGTATTTAAACGGTTTGGTTTATGTCTTCGTCAGAAATGTATGTATTTCTGATATATTCGAAACCGGTTGAATACATCTCTTGTATTGTGAAGACATTCATTCTCATTCATACCTTTTCTACATTTGTCGCACCGAGTATTCATTTTTTTGTACATTCGTAAAAACTTTGTTTACGTAACGTGGGTAGTCAATTGTTATTCATCTGTTTGCTTACGAATCGTTAGCACGTATTTGCAATCGCCTTTTTTTAACGCAATGTGGTGTTCACTTGTTTACCGGTTCGCGTAGTGTCCACAAACGCGACGCATAACGACCGGAAGTTCACACGGGTCTCGGAACGTGACCTCGTTTAACAGGCCGTCAATATTCTGCAGGACAAGCCACTAATAAGTCATGTGGCTTACAACTCTCTTCACAAAGCCTTCACACATTGCAACAACGACTGCTTTTCTCCTCCGCCAGGACGAGGCTGCTGCGGTCACCTCCCCCCCCCCCCCTCCGTCTCCGTTTCTTTCCTAAACTTTTTTATTTTTTATTCTGTGTATCTGCGTTTCGTGTTCTGTCTGTCTGTCTGGTTATAGCATGTAGTTGTTTGTCTTTGTCTGTCTGTCTCACCTGCGTTCATGTCTGTCTATCTGTCTCATCTGCGTTCATGTCTGTCTGTATATCTATCTATCTGTCTGTCTGTCTGTCTGTCTGTCTGTCTGTCTGTCTGTCTGTCTGTCTGTCTGTCTGTCTGTCTGTCTGTCTGTCTGTCTCTCTATACACACACAAACACACACACACACACACACATACACAACATACATACATAAACACACACACACACACACACACACACAAACACACACACACACACACACACACACACACACACACACACACACACACACACACACACACACACACACACACACACACACACACACACATATATATGTATGCATGTAAATATATATTATATATATATATATATATATATATATATATATATATATATATATATATATATATATATATATATATACAGAACATACTCCTCCCCCTCCCTCTCTACCTCCCACCCTCTCTACCTCCCACCCCCGAAACGGGGGGGGGGGGAGCGTAGCGGGATCGAAGCGAAACGTTATCTGGAGTGAATGAGAGATGAGCTGCTATAAATATGGGTGAGAACCGGGGGCTGAGCGTGGGTGATACTAAGGGAAATCAATGTGTGGGTGGGGAGAGTAGGGGGGAGGGTGAGGTGAGGCGGGGGTGAAGAGGAGGTGTTTGTGTGTAGGGAGGAAGGGGAGGGGTATGGGGGGAGGGAGGGATGGGTGCGTGCGTGTGCGCTGGACTGCGTTCGTGTGTATGAGCTTGCGTGCGGTTGTCTGCGTGGATCTGCGTGCGTTTGTGTCTTTGCGTGCGTGCTTGTGTGTTTGCATGCATGTTTGCTTGCGCGCATGCGTGCGTGTGCGTGTGCAACTATATGCGCGCGTGTGAATGCAACGTTTATGTCTACGTGCATGTTCATGTATCCGCGCCTGCATGTATTAGCGCCTCTCTGCGCCACTGTACGCGAAAGTATCCGCATCCGCATCTGTACGTGCATCTGCCTCCACGCCCGTACCCGCCCGCCACTCCTCTACACACACACGCGCCTCCGAGCCTGAAGAGGCGAGGAGCCGAACAGCGCACCGAGGAGGAAGGCGGCCGAAAGCAGGACGAAGAAGGTTCCCCGGCAGCCTGCAAGGTGACGAGGGCCGCCTGTTCCACCGCTGCGGCCCCTCTCGTGCACCATCTGTCCCTCGTGCACCATCTGTCCCCCGTGCACCCTCCTCCTCCCCCTCTCCCCCCTCCCTCCCCGCCGCCTCGTCTATTAGCATATTTTCCCCGCGCTTTAAAATTCGCTGACCAAGTATATATATAATAATAATAATAAAAAAAAACAGCTGTAAAAGCCCTCCACTCGCGAGCTATATATCCACATTCTGGCGGAGACAGACGCGTCCTTAAGAAATTACGTCTGACCGAAATCTCTCGCGAGAGAAAAAAAAACCGACCTCCGTGGGATTCGTCGGGAAAACCAGAACCCGACTGGAGATTAATTTTTTTTTCCTCTCCTCTCAAATTCCGACCGATGCTCTAGTTCTGTCTCGCCCGACACTCTTGCTGGTTACCTTCTATTCTAATTGCTCTGGGCCCGACCTCTTTAGGATCTCGCCAACCGTAAAACGGAAGAAAATGTCGAATTTGTTAGAGGAGAGAACTGGAGAAAATCTTGGGATGTTTGTTAAGTATCTGTAAAATTGCTAAACGTACCTTTTTTTATAGTCACGGTACATCAAGAAGAAATGCCATCTATAACAGTTTCTGAGGCCATACGTGACTATCTCGCAAATTGGCATTAGATATCCGCCATCTTCATTTTTTGACATGGTAAATAAGCTATCATCAAGCCCACTCAACAGCGTAATTCATTCTGCAGCGCTGAATTGATTTAAATGCATGTCGTTATGGCTGAAGATAATGTCGTCTCAGCTTTCTATTTTGTTCCCCGCCGAGAAGTAGGCTAGACTTCAGCACTTATTCTCACCGGAAAATATTGACAACCAAAAAAAATATCTAATAAAGAAAAAAGACATAATAATAATTCTAACAAAAGAATTATTTTAAAAAAATATCTATCTATCTATCTATCTATCTATCTATCTATCTATCTATCTATATATATATATATATAATAGTAATAGTAGTAGTAATAGTAATAGTAATAGTAATAGCAATAGTAATAGCAATAGTAATAGTAATAGTAATAATAATAATAATAATAATAATAATAATAATAATAATAATAATAATAATAAAATAATAATAATAATAATAATAATAATTCTAACAAAAAAAACATACTACTGCTGTTCCCGTCACATACTTTCCGATCCAATAAAAGGTTTAAACTAATCCTATTCCCCTGAACCATAACGGGTTTACGACCTCTTCGAGTTCCTCGGCCTTTTCCTGAAACGACGATGCAAAGTTATTCGCAAGGAACGGCTCCCTTCGCACGTTCGCGCCGCCTCGCTCGCTCGAAGGAGACCGGAAGAGGCTTAGCCAAGAACTGTCCTGACTTGGGCGTCGGGAGGAATTCGTGGTAACAGGGTCCTCTACAGAATAACTGACGTGCGATAGACCTACATCTCATCGGGTCCCCTGCAGAATAACTGACGTGCTTAACTTGACCTACATCTAAACGGGTGCCCGACAGATCTCGTTCGTTGATTTTACTCAAAACCCACGTTCCTAACTACGGCCCTGCAACCGAAGACAAATAAGACAGCCTTTTACTCAACAGTACGGTTACTTGGTTGAACAATCAATTCCCAAAGGAGATCGTACCTTGCAAGCAGTGGTGGTTTGCAACATCATCATCCGCTGCCATACACTCACCTGAAAGTAAAAAAAAAAGACATAAATAAGTAAATGGATAAACAGACGTTATCTTCTTACCAAAGCCTTATCACTGAAAGAAATCATTGCAACCAGGTGCGTGACCGATCTTGGGCGATAGTTGCCAAGCTGCAATCGCGTATAAACGCCCGTCCACAAACACTAATAATAACACATGCCTTCATATCATGCCGAACCTGCTTTTGCTGCTGACATTCATCATCTTTTTTCTGAATATCAACTGCAAAATAAAACAAAACAAAAAAATGCGATCAGATTATATAAGTTCGACTGAAACACGAACAGGCTATATATCCTTCGTCAGTAGATATTAAGTTCCCCACGATATATCCACGAACAAAGGCCAGCCCACGCCAGAGGCAGGGCAATGGGCGCGGCTGGACAGAGGCGGCCCTAATATACAACGAGGATGCAAAACAACATACGGGCTACTGAGGGAGGAGGAGGTATGCCAGCTGAAGAGACTGAAGAGGGTGGAGATGTGTCCGCCAAAGAGAATGGGGAGGGGGGATATGAGAGCCTAAGAGGGTGGGGTGGGGGAGGGGGATAAGCCAGTCAAAGGGGATAGAAAGAGAGGGTATCACAAAGAGAGTG
>NC_051420.1:2470310-2480310 GCF_015228065.2 Penaeus monodon
GAAAGGTAGGAGGGAAGGAAGGAAGGAGAGAAGGTGGGGAGGGAGGGCAGGAGGGAGGATGGGGGATAAGAGGGCGAGAGAGAGAGGGAAAGACGAAGGGAGAAAAGGAGGGAGAGAGGCAAGGAAGGAGAGGGAAGATGACTGACTGACTGACTGACTGCATGTGTGTGAATGAGTAAGTGGATGCGTGCCTGCATGTGTGTGAGTATATGAGTGCGTTCGTGTGGTTGTCCTAAATCCAGAACCCTGCTTTCCCCATCTACTATCTTCTCTTTTCTCTTCTCTCTCTCTCTCTCTCTCTCTCTCTCTCTCTCTCTCTCTCTCTCTCTCTCTCTCTCTCTCTCTCTCTCTCTCCTCTCTCTCTCTCACTTACTCATTTAATACGCCCCCTTTCGCCCTCATACTCTCCCTACCTCCCTCTCTCTCTCCTTCTCGACCCCCCCCCACCCTCGTTTTCCTCCTCTCTCTCTTTCTTAATCTTCCCCTTATATCTTTCCTACCCAAACACCATTTTCTTGTCTCAACATCTACATCTATCTCACCTTTCTTTTTCTTCTTCCTCTTCCTCTCTCCTAACTCTTCCCTTCTCCCCCCTTCTCCCTCTCTTCCTCTCTCCCTCTCTTACTCTCTTACTTCCCCCCTCCCCCTCTCTTCCTCTCTCCCCCTCCTCCTCTCTTCCCCCCTCCCCCTCTCCCGCTCTTCCTCTCTCCCTCTTTCCCCCTCCTCCTCTCTTCCCCTCTCTTTCCTCTCTTCCTCTCTCCCACTTCTTCCCTTCTCCATTTCTTACCAGAGATCATTTCCTTCCTCGCCCCACAGACTAACGACAAAGGAAAAGCGGAACCTCGGAATTAAGCCAAGAAAACAAAATGCCTGTAACTCTGCAAGGTCTGGAGGGTAACAGGAGAAAAAAATATATATTTGAATCGTAGGCTATATGATTTTTTTTTTTTTCTATATGAATTTTTTTTTAATGTGTTTGTGTCAGTGGTTGTGTTTTCCGTTGTTGTGAGAGACTAACGTGTAAGATATTTTAATTTGTGTTTGTGAGTTTGCGTGGGTTCGTCCTTTTTTTTGTGCGTCTGTCCATTTGTGTGTTTGTACGTTTTGCGCATGTGCGTGCATGTATATCGATAAACGCACAACAGGACGATACCAACTACATCACAAAATGCCAAACTTACAAAAGCAATTAGCAAATCTACAGGAGAGACCCCATGGCAACAGAAGTAGAAAAATCCACAACAACAACAAAGGTACATGGGCGTGGCAGGCGCAGCGGGATGAGGATTGCAACTGCAACTGCGAGACTGGCTTGGCATGTTGCACGGTGATACTCTGGGGCAGGGTGTTCCGCCCGCGAGCTCCGGAAGGGAGTAAACGCATGTAATTCTAGCGGGAAGCAGATGCTAGAAAGTCGCGCGGAGAGTAAATACACGATCCGACAGGGAGGAGATAGAGAGAGCCTGGCAGGGGGAGATCTATGGGAGACCCTAGCAAGGAGCAAATGCAGAATCTGGGAGCAAATGCAACAAACTCTGGTCAAGCAAATAAAAAAGTACAGTAGGAAAAAAAAATCCGGCGGGAGTAGACACAAGAAAATCTGACAGGGAATAAATACAAAACCAGGTAGGGAGATAATTCATACAAGCCCTGGCAAAGAGCAAATACATAAATCTGGCAAATATAAGAAAATCAACGAACGGACGCAAAATACAAAAAAGAGAAGTAGTAGACCCCTCCCCCCCCAAAAAAAAAAAATCTACCTGGGAGTAAATACAAGATCTAGAAAGAGAATAGCCACAAAACATAAACACACAAAAACAAATAAACAGACAAAGAAATAAACCAGGCAAATACAAAATAAACAAGAAAACAAACAAGGAGAAAACAATAAAGATAATGTTTTAGAAACAAAAGCGAAGCCTCACGCGAGCTGGAGCAGCTACATGGCGGACCACACACGGCTTATGAAAGACGACCTTCTATCGAGCTGCGCCTTCTATTACGAGACTGGGGGTCAAACGCAAGGCGGTCTAAATACTATCAAGTTATTAAGTGTAATCAAGTTATTAAATGCATTAAGGTATTTATACTACTAACTACTATCAAGTTATTAAATGCATTAAGTGTACTTATACTACAAACAAATGTCAAGTTCGTTAACTGAATTAAGTGTATTTATACTACTAACTACTACTATCAAGTTGTTGACTGTATTAAGTGTATTTATACTCTTTGCTACTATCAAGTTATTAAGTGTATCCATACTACTGATTACTTAGGTCTCCCGAATCGGTCATGGGATGGAAACCATCGATTGAAGAATCTTTTTTTTTTTCGAAGTCCATTTTTAACAAGTCAGTTTCTTATATTTTTTCGACATTTTCTTCTATTATTTTCCTTATTGTTTATTTTTTTCTTCTCATTACTGGTGATCAAACGCAAGACAATCGAACAAACAGTTATGAGGTAATTAATAAACTAAAATGTATTTACACCAAAAATTGAGATCTCAGCACTTCCAATTGGATGTGATAAGAGTGCCATTAAGAAGAGTGAGATAAAGTGTGAAATAAGAGAGAGAGAGAGAGAGAGAGAGAGAGAGAGAGAGAGAGAGAGAGAGAGAGAGAGAGAGAGAGAGAAGAGAGAGAGAGAGAGAGAGAGGAAGAGAGAGAGAGAGAGAGAGAGGAAGAGAGAGAGAGAGAGAGAGAGAGAGAGAGAGAGAGAGAGAGAGAGAGAGAGAGAGAGAGAGAGATCCCCGTTACTATCAAAGGCGAAAAAAAAACAATAGGAAAAATAAGAGAAGAAAATGTCGAGAATATACAAGAAACTGACTTGAGTTCGATAAGGAGACCCCCGTCCCCTGCCTCGATTGCTGGAGATCAAACGCAAGAACAATGAAATAACAGTTATCAAGTTAAGTGTATTTATCAATAAATAAATAAATAAATAAATAAATAAATAAATGAATAAAAGAATAATAACAATAATAAATAATAAAAAATAAAAAAGATAAAGATTTTGGCATATCCTTCTCGGCTATGATAAGACCGCCATTGAGACAGGTGAGAGAAAAAAATATATATAAACACATAATCATATGCAAATCTAACTTTAGGAAGTCTTGACTTTAAACGCTTACAAAATCAGTACCAAAAAGCATTTAAAAAAAAACTCCGTAGAAAAATTTAAAGATATCCCCCTCCCCCTCCCCCCCCACACACACACTATCGAACACGTACAAGGAGCCAGCGAAGAGCGTGAGAAAGAAAGAAAAAGAAAGAAAGAAAGAAAGAAAGAAAGAAAGAAAGAAAGAAAGAAAAAGAGAAAGAAAGAAAGAAAGAAAGAAAGAAAGAAAGAAAAAAGAAAAGAAAAAGAAAAGAAAACATGTCCTTGACAACTCACAGCCGAGGAACCGGCGCCGTAGGGTGTGGGTCTGCACTGCTGTTCATGAATCAACAACGGGTTTTACACGCTTGATGCAACCAGCGTTCGGGCTGGAGGTAACAGTATCGTTTTTGTGTATTTATCTATTCACCTCTCTATTCATTGATTTCCCTATCCATTTATCTATTTACCTATTTATCTATCTATTTATTACCTATCAATTTATTTATTTCCTTATTTATCTTTTTATCATTTACCTATTTACTTATCTATTTATGTATTTACCTATCCATTTGTTTATTTCCCTATCTATTTATCTACTTATACCTATCTATTTGTTTCTTCGTGTATTTGTTTATCTTTATATTTATTCATTTACTTCTTATTAATCTACTGAATTATTTGTGTATTCATTTATGCATTTATTTACCCTTTTATTCATATATCTTATTTATTTATTTGTTTATTTAATCCTTCACTCACTGTTTCACATTCAATTTCTTTATCCATCCATCTACCACCTTCACATGTATATATTCATCTGTTCATCATTCACCGCCTTCACATCCACTTCCTTATTCATCCTCATTCACGCCCGCAGCTCTCATCCACCTATCCTAAGCAGAACAACACACCCGCCCAAGAGGAAGCCAAAGGGGCGCTGCCTCCGTTATCAACCCCCTACGCCCTCCGTTATCAGTCTTAAAGGCGGTGTGCTCAAGCCGCGAACACACACGCCGTACTGCGCGTCGCTCCAAACTGCGACGTCGTGGATCTCCGAGCTGAAGAAAACCACGGGAGGGACGCGTCGTTGGCTCGTGCACGATCAGTCTCCTTAACGAACGGCCTGAAATGAGCCGCGATTAGCATTTCTTACGAGAATGGGGTTTCGGCAAAAGGCAGACAGACGCGAGGCGTTGGCGGTATCGGTCCTGGCAAGTGGAGGAGAGGGGGGAGGAGGGGGAAGGGGAGGATAACATGCGTAATATTATGCCGTAAAAGTGGCAGTTCATTTGTGTGCGGTGTAATAACTCCCAACATACGAAGGAAGTGGTCTCTTCACATCTATACAGCGAAATAACCTCAATAATATCAAGTGTGCGGCCTCTTCACTTGCACACAGGGAAAGAACTTTATATCAAGTACATGGCTTGTTCACGTGTCATACAGCGAAATAACTGTTCACTTGTATACGGCATTCGGGGCAATAACTATTAATAATTTCCCTTTTTACAAAATCAAATTCCACGCTAGTAGCCTAATCAATTGCTATCAAAATGCAATAACTACCTCACATACGACTCTCTTTTTTCGTTGCAATAACAATATATCAATTTTTTTTTTTTTTTTTTTTGAAATCCAAAACCCCGGCAGCATGTAGTACAAGAATATGAACCATTTTTCCAATTTCATATTCGAGTCCCACGCTAGTAATCGACCCACAGTGCTCACAATACCTATTTGTTTTTCTTTTGTTTTCAATGTTATAAACCACTTATCTCTTCCCAATTCTGTACATGTTCTATATCTCTGTCTTTTCCATTCTAGGCACCCTTTTTCTCTTGCCAATTTTATAGACCATGTTTCCCCCCTTTCCAATTCCAAAGACCATTTTTTTTCTTCCCAATTTTATAGAGTACTCCCCCCCCCCTTTCCAATTCCAAACGCCACTTCTCTCCTCCCAATTTTAAAGACTCCCCCCCCCTTTCCAATTGCAAACGCCACTTCTCTCCTCCCAATTTAAAGACTCCCCCCCCCCTTTCCAATTGCAAACGCCACTTCTCTCCTCCCAATTTTAAAGACTCCCCCCCCCTTCTCCTCCCAGTTGCAAGGGTTTTAAAACTCGACACGAATTCCGCCTCAAAAATCTGCCGACTCGGAACTTTGCACTTAACTTGGCACTTAATTTTCCGTTTTCTTTCGCTTTTACTTCTCTCTTTTACGACTTTTCCCCTGGATCGGGAATCGGGAATCGTAGGTTGCTGTATTGCACTACTATCTATCAATGCCACACGATAGATAGATATATGCCTTTCTTTTTAGAATCGCAATAGATAGGCCTGTCCATTTAAAAGTTTAGAACTGCAATGGATAGGCCTATTCTTTGTTTAGAAGCATAGTGTCAAATTATCAAAAATTAACGTAACTCATTTCGAAAACAAAACAAAAAACGAAACACAAAAAATAAAACGAACGAATGATTCTTAAAAAAATAAAAAATAATAAAAAAATGCATGGATGAACCCTGACCCCATTTCAAAAAGGAAACCGCAGGTACGAATAAACTCAATGAATCCCATTTCGAAAAAAAAAAATAAATAAAAAAAAAATTAAAAAAAAAAAATATATAAAGGCATGTGTCCATGAACAATCCTGACCTCACTTAGAAAACAGAAAGAAACAAAAACACTGAAAACCCCTGTGCATGACTGGATCCCGACCCCGTTTCAAAAATATGAAACCCTGTGCATGAATGATCCATGACCCAATTCAAGAAAACAAAATAATGAAAGTTCGTGCATGGATAAACCCTTAACCCGTCCAGAAAAAAAAAAAACATGAAACGCGCATGAAACTATAAATTAACGAATCTTGACCAATTTAGACAAACAAAAAAAATAGGAAAAAGAATATATAAATAATAATAATAATAATAATAATAATAATAATAATAATAATAATAATAATAATAATAATAATAATAATAATATAAATAATAATAATATAAATAATAATAATAATAATAACAATAATAATAATAATAATAATAACAATAATAATAATAACAATAATAACAACAACAACAATAATAATAATAATAATAATAATAATTAATTAATTAATCTAAAAAATGAAGCCATGATATTTGAATGAACCTTAATCGTCCGACTCTACTGATAAGTCCACCTTTTTATCATTAATGCGAAGATGCGCCGCCGAGCATGGTGACATGAGGAGTCCAGTGTGCCTGTAATAATTAGAAGACTGAATGTAGCATAAATACAGTTTCTACAGTGGTGGATATAGATGTTTCAGGTAGACACTGCGAATTGTTAGGGGGAGACTGGGATACATCATAAATAATATTAGTGATAACAATGATAATGATAATGATAATGATAATGGTAATGGTAATGATAATGATGATGATAACAATATTAATAACAATAACAATAACAACAATGATAACGATAATGGTAATAATAATAATAATAATAATAATAATCTCAAAACAACAATAACAATCATAATAACAACAGACAACTCTTGGTGTCGTTCTTGTTCTCAATGTTGGAGAAGGGGGTCCGTGCCCAGGCCCCCCCCCCCTCCCGCCCTCCCCCCAAATCCGCCTCAAAATCTAAAATGTAAATTTGCGCTTCCTAAAAGCAGGGTGGGGGGGGGAGGGAGTATTGTTCCAGAACTCGATTCCGCCACTGTTCCAAGCACCTATCGTAACAGGCCGTAAACATACCCGTTCAATTTATGAACATGAGGTCTACTTCACTGTTCCTTGTTATATCGTGCACTGGTTCTTGTTTATCACTCGCTGTGCCTTGCTCACCGATTCATGTGTGTCGATATACTTACCTCGTTTCCTATTCACTCCTCCTCTTGCCCTGTCCCTTGTACCTTATTATCCATTATTCATTATACACTCCGCTTCGTCCACCATGATTCAATCTCCATTCACCACTCCTTCCCCACAGCTCGTGAAACACCGTACCTCATTCGCTACACCCACCCCTTCATTCATTCATTATACATCACCCCTCCTACACTACAACCCCACTTTCACCACACCCCCATTCACCACTCCTTTCCCCACCTCCCTCCTTCCCTCAGAAGCCAAGACACGCGCCGAGGGAACCAAGAGGAAGGAGAACGTGGTTTCTGCGTGGAAGGGCGCGGGGAGGAGGCCGCAGCAGCAGCGTCAGAAGCAGCATCAGCCGTACGGAATCCCAGCTGACACGAGGGCGGGAGGGCGCGGGGAGGTCGCCACCTGAGCCGACTACTGCAGTGGCGGTGGTGAGGAGGTGAAGGTATGGTGGTGGAGAAACGGTGTGGTGAAGCGGTGGTGGTGGTGGTATGGTGTTGGAGAAAATGTGTAGTGAAATGGTGGCGGAGAAAAGGTGTAGTGATGTGGTGGTGGTGGTGGTGAAGGCATGTCGGTGGAGAAAAGGTGCAGTTAAGTGGTGGTGAAGTAGCGGTGATGGCATGGTGGTGGAGAAATGGTGGTGGAGAAATGGTGGTGGAGAAACGGTGTAGTGAAGTGGTGGTGGCGGTATGGTGGCTAGTGGTGGTTGTGTGGTGGTAATGGTGGTGGTGGTGATGGTAGGGATATTAATGGTGGTGGTGGTAATGTTAATGATGGAGGTGGAGGGGATATTAGTGTAGTGTAGGAGAGAGTGGTGTTGGAGAGAATGACGATGATGGTATTTAGTGATGATAGTAATATCAACGGTACTTTTGTGCATTAAAGGCGGTGATGGCAACTATGAAAACGGCGGCAATAACTGTGATAACAGGGGTGATGATCAAGATGATTAAACAATAACAGTGTAGCTGATAGTAACTATGGTCAGTGAATACCCAAGCACCATCATCACCATCAACACCACCACCACCTCCATCACCATAAACACAACCACCATCACTACACCACCACCATCACCATCACCACCACCACTACATCACCACCATCACCATCAACACCGGCAATCACCATACAGAATGCCATATATAAAAGGATTAAACAAACAAACACTAATTATCACAAAATGCACCAAACCTTCATTTACCTTATTAGGACATAAGTCGCATCCAAATCCCTTTAAGCGAGGTCATAATAATCAACATAATTGCAATAAAAAGTAATAACAATAACTACAAAACTCAGAAGAAGATTAATAACAATATTGATAATAAAAAATCAATACTGATAAAGATAATAATAATAATAATAATAATAATAATAATAACAACAACAACAAAACAACAACAACAACAACAACAACAATAATAATAATAATAATAGTAACAGTAACAGTAACAGTATTACTGGTAGTACTAGTATCAGTAATAGTAACAACAACAACAATAATAATGATGATGATGATGATGATGATGATAGATGAACTGATGATGATGAATAACAATAATAGTAACAATAATAACTATATTTACAAATAAACAAACAAAACAACAACAATAATAATATAATAATAATAACAATAACAATAACAACAAAATAACAACAACAACAACAACAATAATAATAATAATAATAATAATAATAATAATAATAAAATAATAATAACAACAACAAAACAACAATAATAAAAATAACACTAATAACTCGATTTACAAATAAATAAAAAGAGAAACCGCGTCCCCGAAACGCGGGCTGCAACATGGCACGACCTGTTAACCTTTCACATCTTTCCCACGACTCGAAACCTGTCCACGTCTCAGCCTATGTCATGCACAGACCTCGTCGCTGTGAATGACGGGGTCAACCTACGAAGCAGTGAGCAACGCCGTGCTGAATTATGTGAAAGTATGCGCTCGTGTGTTTATGCGGTGCTGTGTTATGTGAAATTATGCGCTTAGTTTGCTGCGTTATGTGGAATTATGCGTTTGTGTGTGCTGTGTTATGTGAAATTATGCGTTTTATGCGGTGCTGTGTTATGTGAATTCATGCGTTTATGCTTGCTGCATAATGAGAAAGTATGCGTTTGTACGTTTATACTGTGCTGTATTAGCACACTGAGAGCGGTCAAGCCGAAGTACTAAGTAATATTAGACCGATGTACATTTATTTGTTTCGCAACGGATAGTCGGTTAGTCGCATCCTTGCTTATTGTTTATTACTAAAAACAAAAATCATGGTTACAAAAGAGAATTTAAAAAGCAGTGGCATTCAGGAGTTCATAACTAAAAAATACGATAGACACGTATGACCTACATTCTCAAATATCCTGTACCCAAGTAAGATAAACATGTATGGTACTGCCCTTCACCTAAATACATTCTGTAGATTTTACTATCTCTCCTCTCATCTTCTTCCTTGTCAATACCTACTTATCTCCAAATGCCAATTTCCATAAATAACAGATTACAAAAATCTAGGTCACGCAGAAGTTAGACGTTCTCGACACTCTTAAAAACTTCGCGATATTCCTTTGGATCTGCCGCTGAACACACGCCATCCCGCTCAAGACGAACGCCGCAGAAGTGGTCGCCGCCGTTCCAGACTTCCGCCGCGGAAGGAACCGGCAGAGGCCCCGCGAGATGACCAACAAAACCTCGGGAATGAACGCGGCGGTGACCGCATCAACCTGGACTGCCATCCTCCGCCCGCCGCCGCCGCCGCCGCTACGTAACACCACTTTAATATCACTCGCTGCCACCACCTCCCGCCATGCGTGCCCCCCTCCCCCCCACCATCGCCCCCCTCCCTTTCCCTTCCCTCTGCCACCGCCTCTCTCTGCGCCACTGTCCCCTGCTGGTCCCTCCCCTCCCCTACTGCAGTGTCCCCTCCCTCCCCCCTCCCTCCCTCCCTCACTTTCCAGGGTCTTATGCCGCAACACCTCCCCTGCCAGGCAATTCCGTG
>NC_051420.1:2490310-2495310 GCF_015228065.2 Penaeus monodon
CGCGCGCCCGTGGGAGGATGGGCGGTCTTGCGGGCGGGCGGGTGGGCGTGCGGACTCGCGGGCGGGTGGATGATTTGAGGGCGGGTGGGCGTGCGGATTTGTGGGAGGATGGGCGTGCGGACTCGCGGGCGGGCGGGCGGGTGGGCGTGCGGACTCGCGGACGGGTGGGCGTGCAGATTTACGGGCAGGTGGGCGTGCGGACCCGCGGGCGGGCGGGTGGGCGTGCGGATTTACGGGCAGGTGGGCGTGCGGACCCGCGGGCGGGCGGAACACGCAGGACGAGTTCTACCCTGAGTCAGCCTCGGCGTGGGAGGAGCCGGTGCCCCGCGGTGCCCCGTCACCTAAGCTGCTCGCCCCTCACTAATCGCCCGTCTTCTCCTATCTTCTCTTCTCTCGTGTCCTCTCTTCACTTCACTTCTTTTTTCTCTTTTCTCGTTCCTTCCTCCTCTCCCTCTATTTCTCCCCTCCTTCCACTCTCCATCTCCCCGCCCCCCCCCCCCTTCGCCACCAATACCATTACCACAGACAAGAACAAAATCTCTACTTCTACCTTTCCCTCCATTCTCTCTCTCTCTCTCTCTCTCTCTCTCTCTCTCTCTCTCTCTCTCTCTCTCTCTCTCTCTCTCTCTCTCTCTCTCTCTCTCTCTCTCTTCCTCCCTTTAAGACACATACAGAAACAAATACACATACACACACATACAGAGTACATAAACATAGTTGACAACCACAATGTGAACCATGCAAGCAAGAGGAGAAACACCGTGATTTTATCTATCGAGGAGAAGGTGCACTTGTCAGGTTGGCTTCTGATTGATGACGGAGTGATGACAAGAATGGTGATGATAATGATTTGGTAACGGACAGGTTGGTGATGACAATTAACTTGACAACTGACAGGGTGATGACGACCGGTGACAGGATGACAGATTGATTATGACAATTATCTAATAATCGATAGGTTAATGATAATAACCAACTGAAATACATGTTCTCTGATTGAATATAATATATAATATATAATATATAATACAGAAGTACAGTACATATGAGGGACGCGCACACACACACACACGCACGCACACGCACACGCACACGCACACGCACACACACGCACACGCACGCGCACGCACACACACACACACACACACGACAGATGGACAGACAAGTAAGCAAGATACATAAATAAATACAGAAACAAACCGACTCACCCTCTCTCTCTCTCTCTCTCTCTCTCTCTCTCTCTCTCTCTCTCTCTCTCTCTCTCTCTCTCTCTCTCTCTCTCTCTCTCTCAAATCATACGATCAATACACCTCACCATACACAAACATAAATCATCCATCACCCTTTCTGCCAGTGACACTTGCAGCCGGCAGATGCTTCCACCCGAGCGAGGAGAGACAGACCACTCGCCAGATGTGTCCTCGAACGCGATAAAGCAAGGACAGGTTTAGGCTCGTACTCCTGGTGTAAATAAATAGATGGATAGATGAATAGATGAGGGAATGAGGGAATTAATGAGTACAGGAAGAGAGTGAGTAAAGTAAGGAGGTAAATAGGTAGGTAGGTAAGTAAACACAAATAGATAAATACATAAATAGGCCTTACTTAATAAATAAATTAGGCCTGTATAATTAAATATGGAAACAGGCTGTCAATAAATCCACAGCTGAACAAAGAAAGAGAGAAAGAAACAGACTTAAATGTATAAAAAGAAATATGTCAAACTTGTGACAACGTTCAGTTACAACACGTCAACTAAAAGAAGTCTCAACACAAATATAATTCAAGACCGTCCCTGTTAATAAGGATGATTCACCTCAACGTTATTGCAACAGTGAAAATTGCACACTGTTGATCACACACCCGAGTACCATTCGCCAAAACAGACCGCGTTCCCACAGGCAATAACACTACTAGCTATAAACAATTATTGCAAAGGATGATGCAAAAAATGCAATAATCATCATCATTATTATAATCACATCATCACCATGATCACCAAATCATCACCATCATTATCATCATATTCATCACTATAATCATTATCATTATCACATCATCACCATTATCGTAATCATTTATCATTATCATCCCGACAATTTTTACATCACGATTACCATTAAATTATTACTATTATCTTCGTAACACTATGACACCTTTATCAAGACTCACTGAAGATTCATTCTACCAACAGCACTTGCTACAACGAATAAGACTTTTATATCATAAAAATGTTTTCATTAAAGAATGAGTAAATTCCGCAATGCAAAGTATTCATTAGCCGTTATTTGGTTTATTACATTTTATCTGAATTATGTTCCGATGAAGATAACAAATGCAACATCGGACCAACAATAACAGATCTTTCAGTGAGTTATTTATTCACATTCATAAAAAAGATCTGCATATCCATTTAACTCGCCAACATAGCTGTACCACCAATTACCACACACCATGCGAATACGATGATTGAGCCTAGACTTCGGATTAAGATGCCTGTAGCTTATTCAATTAACCATAACAACGTCTGCACTTCAGTTCAATTTTGCAAATCTATTTATATACATGGATTATACTTTTGTATAAATTCCTATATCAAAATAAAACTGACTCCAATCAACGCCTAAATCATAATATTCACCCTGCTTACGAAGTCGGGGTCTACCGTTGACACTGCAATAATAACAATGACATAGCAGTATTTCCTGTTACACCAAGTCCAGCCTTACGCACAAATTTGTCACAATCAATAACCAAATCATATTCAGCATCCACATCCAACCCCAACATAACCCTCATAAAAGAGTCAAACAATACGACATAGGAAGAACAAACGCAACATGCCACATTCACTGGCATTTGCATAACGGCCTCATAACTCGACCCAATAATCCGAAGCTCGGAAGTGAGGAAAAAAGGGGGGGGGGGCGAACTAGCCACCAACAAGCATCTTTACAGGACCCCCGAAGCAACCCTGAACTACCGCCTAACAAATTCAGAAGGATGCTTTCAGGCGATGGCCGAAATGGGTGTAGGTGGGGGGGGGCTGTGAAAAATCCCCCACCCCCCACCACCTCACTTAAAAAAAAAAAAACACTAGGCTTACTTTTCTTCTTTTTCTTTATTTTACCCCCCCCCCAAGTCACTGAGACGGACTGATTCATTATAAGTGTTTCCTCGTGTGTAAACCCAATTACCACACAAGGCTGAGCCCCTTAAACCATTTTCTCGAATGTGAAAACACAATTAAATAGCTCAGTAAGGAACTAAATTCATTATGTAAGCAAGTAAACCCACCCAAATTACAAAAGAATTAATTGTGATTCAAAGCCATTTTCATAACCATACCAACCTTACTTCTATTTATAAGTAGAAGTCCATTCTAAACACTTTATGGAAATTACGCTATGCCTCGTGACTCTGTACCACAATTGTATGCTTTATTCTAAAAGACTAGGTATTGATAAGCAATAAGTTAACAAGTTTTATTTTATAATATTGTTTCGACTGCAGACGCGACTTAACATAATCGTATAGTCAAGTTGCCATCTTGATCATCTATATTAAAAACAATATACTATATATAAAACTATATACAAGACCATTATACATCTCAATGAAGTCATATATGTCAAATCATTCGTAAAATTCACTTTCACGGAAAACTGCGGTTAACATTCTCTATAAAACACGATTACAAATAATAATTCTTAAAAACTCGTTCATGTTTCATATAAACTATCGCCACAGAGAATTAAATAAAAACACTCCGTATTTACACCGCCAAATCCCACTTGGGAACTGAAAGTCACCTTCTGTCTTAGAATTCAGGCAAGTATGACTTCTCAAAACAGAAGAAATAAAAGTACCACCTTTCACTATATGAAAAAAGAGACCACGCCAACACAGGCCAAGCCTCGCCAACTCATCTCTAAAAAAAAATCCCACCTACATAGGTCAACCCTCGCTAATTCATCTCTAAAAAGAAAAAAATACATCACCTACACAGGCGAACCCTCGCTAACTCACTAAAAATAACTCGCTAAAAATGATGTTAATGATGATGATGATGATGATGATGATAATGATGATGATGATGATGATGAGATAAAATATCATCGAATGAAGATAGGCAACCTCGATTCACTTTAATGACTGAATCATTTAAATGAAATGATGATGAGAGATAATAATAACAATTTTTACACCCTAAAAACCCTCAACTCTTCATTAAAATTTATATCTCTACAAAAAAAACTCTCAAAAGTGAAAGGAGAGAGAAAAATAATAACGGTAATCTTCTTAGCGCCGGGGAGAAACCACTTCACCTCTAATATTATATTTTTTTTTTTTTCTTTTTTTTTCTCACGTATTTTCCGTTTTAGTGATTTCTCGAGCTGGTGATTGATGGTGGCACAGCCTTGCCTTGCGAGTAAATCTTGCTTTTTCCGCGTAAATCATCATAGTGTACCTTATTCTCATTTATCTGTATTATTTTTGTTCACTTATCTATGTCTTTCTATCATTCTATCTAGGCCTATCTATTCATCTATCTAGGCCTATCTATCCATCTATCTAGGCCTATCTATCCATCTATGTAGGCCACTATCTTATCTAACCTAATCCCATCTATCTATCCACCAATCTTATCTATGGGTCTGTCTATTTCTCTGTTAATTTATTAATCTATCAATTGATTTATGCAATTGAGATTTACCTACTGGACATCCTACTATATTATTGCAACTATAAAAGGAAAAATCCACATTCTCTTTACTTAGTAATAAACCTATCATTTCATTTATTTATAGACAGGATGCGTCATTTAGAATAAATCAATAAGCAAATAAAAGAATGAAAGAATAATGAACACATAAACAAATAAATCAAACAAAGAAAGCAAGTCAACACAAAGATGAACAAAGATGAATAAACACACCTAAAAAAAAAGAAAAAAAAATCCAGAAAAAAACGGTTCAAGCAAAAAAAAAAAAAAAAAA
>NC_051420.1:2507810-2512639 GCF_015228065.2 Penaeus monodon
CCTCTCCAACCTCGACACTCCCTTCCCTTTCCCTCTCACTGCCCTTCTATCCTCTCACTCCCTTAACCCTTCCTCTACCTCCCTCTCCCTCTTCTTCTCCCTCTCCTCTCCCTCTCATTCCTTCCCATCCCTTATCCCTCTCCCTTTCCCTCATCTCCCTCTCCCTATCCCTCTCATCTCCCTCTCCCTATCCCTCTCATCTCCCTCTCCCTATCCCTCTCCTTTCCCCTCCTTTCTCCTTCCCCTTTCAATCCCTCTCTCTCTCTCTTCTCTCCTTCCCTTCCTAATCCTCTTTCCCCTCTCCCTTCCCCACCCCCTTTGGCCTTCCCCCGCCCACGGCCGCGCAAGCCTATGGCGATTTGCAAGCCATTAATGAGACTTCCTCTTTGCGCTCGCCGGAGAGATGCGTCGCGTCCTTTCATCTCCATATATTGGAAATGTCAGAGGTCATGTGAGGGAATAAAACAGGAAGATAGCACTTGGGAGGAGGAGGGAGGGAGGGAGGGAGGGGGAGGGAGGGAGGGAAGGAGAGGGAAGGAGGATGGGAGGGAGGGAAGAGGGAGGAGGGAGGGAAGGAGGGAGGGAGGGGGAGGGAGGGGGGGAGGGAAGGGAGGAGGGAGGAGAGGGGGGAGGAAGGGGGGAGAGAGTAAATCGAGGGGAGAGGGAGAGGGAGAGGAGAGAGAGAGAGAGAGAGAAGAGAGAGAGAGAGAGAGAGAGAGAGAGAGAGAGAGAGAGAGAGAGAGAGAGAGAGAGAGAGCGGAGACAGTGAAATGCAACTACCTGCTGACCTTCTCTCACTCGGGCAGAACGCGTGTCAGTAACCGATGTCACAACTGGCTACTTTTTTACGTTCCATGACTGGCGTTTTCACCGGAATAAAAAAGAGTGACGTCACGTTTGTTTACTACGTGTTTTGAAGTCTCAGATTTTTCAAGTTTCTCTCCCATGTTTTGTACCTGTTTTGCCTTTCCAATAACCATACTCTCTCTCTCTCTCTCTCTCTCTC
This sequence comes from Penaeus monodon, assembly GCF_015228065.2. NCBI lineage: Eukaryota > Metazoa > Arthropoda > Malacostraca > Decapoda > Penaeidae > Penaeus > Penaeus monodon. The sequence continues at coordinate 2,508,817 of NC_051420.1, forward strand.
TCTCTCTCTCTCTCTCTCTTCTATATATATATATATATATATATATATATATATATATATAGAGAGAGAGAGAGAGAGAGAGAGAGAGAGAGAGAGACACACACACATACACACACACACACACACACACACACACACACACACACACACACACACACACATACACACACACACACACATATATATGTATATATATAAAGTGTCTCCTCTGCCCACCACACGTTTTGGCGTCTCGCATATCCACCATTCATACTATATAAAAAAATAAAAAAAAAATAAAAAAGTAAATATAACGCTCACATCATAAAATATTACAGAAATACAACTACACTATTTTATTAATAAGTAATAAATAATCAATATAGCATAAGTCCCTCCATTGCCTCGAACCACCAAAACTTGATTTTGTGGTCCGTTTCCTCAACCAAGAGGGTCGAGTTGCCAATACAAATGAATTTACAATAATAAAAAATATTGATAAATGATAATGATCATAAAATCAAAAAAAAAATCATATATAAATGATATATAATAATAATAATAATAATAATAATAACAATAATAATAATTTTAAAAATATGATTTTTTTTTTCGTTGATTCCTAAAGAGTCGCATTCAAACATAATCGCACTAACAGTTTCCAAAAAAATTGCACAAATTACACAAAAAGCGCAAAAAAAAAAAAAACATAAATCCCCCCAAAGATAATTACAAAAAAAACTGCACTCAAGATTCCAATTAAAAAATCGCACTCAAAATTTCCATAAAATAACACAATTAAAATTCATTCTCAAAACTTCCAGAAAAAAAGGAAAAAAATCCACACAAATCTACAACAAAAAATTCCCCCAATTACAATAAACGCACTTAAATTTCCACAAAAAAAAATCCCACTGAAATTTCTACGCATAGAAAAATCCCACTGAAATTTCTACGCATAGAAAATTCCCCACTCAAAATTTCCCCCCAAAAAAGATCACACTCAAACTTCTACACAAACACAAAAACCCCACTCAATTTTCCACGAAGACATCGCACTCCAAATCCCCCCCCCCCCCACCCATGACATCGGGCGGCAAGTCTAGCAAACCCCGTAAAATGACGTCAAAGCAAATTGCCGTCAACCGGGAAGTCACTCTCTCTCGTGACTGTCCGCCCACCCCGGTGCTTCCTCATTCTCCCGGTCGTTTATCAACCCCTAACCAGTTCCTTTCCCCTCGTCTTCCTTTCCCCTATCTCCCCTGGTCTCTCTCGTCTTATCTTGCCCCCTTTCCCTTCCCCTCCTCTCTCTCTATCTCTCTCTCCCGTTCCTTTCCACTCCCTTTTCGTTCCGTTCCGTTGCCTTCCTTGCTCTTCCGTTTCCACTTCTTTTCTACCTTTCGTTCCGCTCCGTTCCGTTCTGCTCCCCCTTTTTACCCCAGACTTTCCTCTCCCCTTTCACCCTGCACCCTCTTCTCCCCTTCCCTTCCCTCCCTCCCCTCTCCCCCTTCACCCTGCACCCTTTTCTCCCCTTCCCTCCCTCCCTCCCCTCTCCCCCTTCACCCTGCACCCTTTTCTCCCCTTCCCCCCCCCCCCCCCCCCCCCCCCCCACCCTGCACCTTTTCTCCCATTCCCTCCCTCCCTCCCCTCTCCCCCTTCACCCTCACCCTTTCTCCCCTTCCCTCCCCCCCGCCCCCTTCTCCCCCTTCACCCTGCCCCTTTTCCTCCCCTTCCCTCCCTCCCTCCCCTCTCCCCCTTCCCCTTCCCCACCCTTTTCTCCCCTTCCCCTCCCTCCTTCCCCTCTCCTTCTCCCTCTTCCCCTCCTCTCCCTTCCTCCACCCCTACGCTCGTAATAAAGTATCCGAGCCGGTAATGAAGCTTCGGGTCTTCGATTCGTATCTCCGCAGCGACCTCTCCCCCTCACCTCCTCCTTCTAGTCCTCCTCCTCCATCTAGTCATCGTCATCGTCGTCCTCCTCCTCTTCTTCCTCCTCCTCTTCCTTCCCCTACTCCTCCTTCCCCCTTCCCCTCCTTCTCCTTCTTCTTCTTCTTCTTCTCCTTCTCCTCCTCCTTCTTCTTCTTCTTTCCTCCTCCTCCTCCTCCCCCCCCCCCTCCCCCTCCCCCACCTCCTTCCCTCCCCCTCCCCCACCTCCTTCCCTCCTCCTCCCCCACCTCCCCCACCTCCTTCCCCCCCCTCCCCCACCCTTCCTCCCCCTCCCCCACCTCCTTCCCTCCCCCTCCCCAAAAACCTCCTTCCCTCCCCCTCCCCACATCCTTCCCTCCCCTCCCCCACCTTTCCCTTTCCTCCCCCTCCCCCACCTCCTTCCCTCCCCCTCCCCTATGGGATCAGGTATGCATGAGAATGGAAATTTCGCAAAGCAAGAGATTTAAATGACGCTTTCGATGTTTTATTTTTAGCAGATTTTTTTTTATATCGTCATGGAAAATTAATTTATTATAATTCTGATAAAAAAATATGTAACCTCGGAACGTGTAAAATTACATAATGTCATGAAATTCGTCATGTGCACTTCCTGCTTCGCCTGTTTATTCATTCTCATTCATCACTTTCCTTCACTCGGCATTCGTGTCGCTACGACGAATGCTGTAGAAAAGATAAGGACAAGAACAACTAATTTCACAAAAAAATAAAAATAAAATAAAAAATAAAAATGAATAATAAATAATTAAATAAATAATTAAATTTCGACATCATTTTTCATTCGTAACTTCTCTATACAAATGGCCGTCACTCACGACGCCCTTTCTAAACTCAAGGCCCTATTCCAAAAAGTTAAAGATCATGAATCTGATGTTCAGCTCGTGAAGAACAGCGAGATCAAGCGTAGTGAATGAACAATTTCACTCCGATCTCTCCGATAGTGTTCATGTTCATCAAACTGGAACAAACCTTCTTTTCGCTAAAGTTAACAACGACTGTCAAGACTTGAGGCTTTCGTGTCTGCGCAAGAGGGTGGAAAGGTTGAACGCATGAATTGTTTGTTTTGTTTGTGTGTGTGTGTGTGTGTGTGTTGTGTGTGGGTGTTGTGTGTGTGTGTGTGTGTGTGCACCTCTTATTTTCCAATTAGTAGAAAACACCACTAGCTTACTGGAGCAGAAGGGAATTTGTGATTTGTCATGTTTCGCATCTAGTGTTTTACGAGAGTTACACTCTAAATGACAAAATAATTTACCGATGAGTTTGTTTAGCGATATATATATATATATATATATATATATATATATATATATATATATATATATATATATATATATATATAGTGTGTGTGTGTGTGTGTGTGTGGTGTGTGGTGTGTGTGTGTGTGTGTGTGTGTGTGTGTGTGGTGGTGTTGTGTGTGTGTGTGTGTTGGGGGTGTGTGTTTTCGTTTTTGTGTTTCTTTTTTTTTGTTATTTTATTTACTTATTCCAAAAAAAAAGAATTTTAAAAATAAAGAAAAGAAAAGGGGGTGGGGGGGTGGTGTGGGGGGGGGGGGGGAGGGTGGGGGGGGGGGGGGGGGGCGCGCGGGGCGAGGTTTTCACGAGGAAAAAAGGGGAAAAAGGGGAAAAAGAAAGAAAGAGAGAAGGGGGAGGGGGAGAGAGGAGAAAGAGAGAGAAGAGAAGAAGAGAGAGAAGAAGAAAGAGAGAGAGAGAGAGAGAAGAGAGAGAGAGAGAAGAGAGAGAAAAGAGAGAGAAAGAAAGAGAGAGAGAGAAAGAAAGAGAGAGAGAAGAGAGAGAAGAGAGAGAGGAGAGAGAGAAGGAGGAGAGGAGAGAGAGAGAAGAAAAAGAAGAGAGAGGAGGAGGGGGAGAAAGAAAGAGAGAGGGAAAGAGAGGAGAGAGAAGAAAGA
>NC_051420.1:2512739-2517739 GCF_015228065.2 Penaeus monodon
TTTATTTATATTATGATAATTGTTATATTTTATTATAATTAATAATATAATAACAATTATCATCATCATATCATCATCACCCATCATCTCATCATCATCCTCATCATCATATCATAATCATAATAATAAAATAATAAAATAATAATAATAATAATAATAATAATAATAATAATAATAATAATAAAACAGTAATAATATAATAATGATATATATTTTTATTTTTTACTACTACTACTATTATTATTATATTATTATCATTATTAGTACTATATTATTATTATAATCATTACTATTATACTACTATTACTATTTCATTGTAGTAGTTGATATTATTACTAATATTATTATTATTAATATCTTCTTATCGTTATTATTGGCCTTAATATTAGCATTATTATATCATTATTACTATTATCATTATTATGCTAATATCATTACTATTATTATTATCATCGTTATTATTGTTATTATTATCATCATCATTAACTTTATTATTACTATAACTATTATTATTATCATTAACGTTTATAATCAGTATGATAATTACTATTATATTTATCATCATATTCTTAATTTTTATTATTTTATAACCATTATCATAATTATTATAATTATTACTACAATTATAGTATCATCACTTTCGTAATAGAACAAATATAAATATGAATTTTTTTCTTTTTTTTTTCTTAGAACCAGGTATCGATATCTGCTTACGAAATATAACATAAATAGTCTATGTAATTAATGAAGAGCACAATATGTATGTACTATTTTTATCATTATCATTATCATCCCTGTCACTGTCAGTGTTATTGCAATGGCTATTATCATTGTCACTGTTATTGTCATCGTTTATTATTATCATTATCATTATTGTGTTATCGTTTACCATTATAAAGGTCAAATTCATCCCATATGAAAAATAACTTTAACAATAATGATATAGCTCGTAGGAATATGAAGTCAAGTCACGTAACTTGTCAGGAAATGTAGTAAAAATAGGTGATTTTATAACAATTAAGTTATAAGCCATAATTCTATCATTTGATGTGGCATCAATTGTAAGCTACTCAATCTCAGTTACTATTATAATCATAATATTTCTTAAGGAACGGTTCAACTAGCTTCCTTTACGCACGGGCCCGTTCCATCTCCGTCCGCCCTGCCAGACTAGTGTTTCAACTGCGGAAAGAGCCTCCGCGCCAGCCCAAACATGCCCAGGGATTGAATACTGAGGCTCAAGCACGCACGTACCTGTGAGGAACACCCTCCTGACCAGGATCCGACCAGGAAACTATCCTGCACCGTTCGAGGCTAGAGGACGCCGTCTACCCTCCTCTTCGCTGCTTTCTGCGCCCTAGTTGGTGCTCTCTATGGGTAACTGTCCAGAGCACCCTCATGCTGGAAACTCCAGCTACCGCTCTCGTTCCCTTGCTCCCTTCTTCTGATGAACATGAGCTGTCATCCAGCACTCTTCAATCCAGGCATGAGCTGTTGCATGGTTGCTCCGCCTTCTTTTCTGCTTGAAAACGTGAGACGTCGCCGCTGTCTTGCTACCTTTTTGCAAGAGCCCTTTGGCTCAAAGAAATTTCTTTTGGCCCTCTTGGTTGCTTGTCTTTGTTGTGAGTCACATCACCGGTGAAGGTGAACCCCAAGGGCAGTGCCACGAGGGGGAGTCTTAGAAGGATCGCTTTAATCTGGTGAGAAGGGTTAACAGGTTACTAGGGTTAGGAATTTCTGGGGGGTAGGCCCTTGCTTGTAGGCTCATTAACCAGAAATTAGGTAAGGGCTCTTTTAGCTGGTTATGGCCAAGGCTAAAAATAAACGCAAGAAGCCTTCAGGCTCCTCTTCTGCTTCGGGCTTGGAGGAAGCCTCCAACTCCTCTGCAAGGCCCAAGATGCTGCTCCTCCCAAGAAGGCCAAAGTCAACGCCCCTAGCCACCTCTGACATCCCTGAAGAGATGGTTGAAAATGAACAATTTGACGACTCTCCCACTCCACTTTCAACTCCCAAGACTTTGCTAAGATGAAGTTCTCCCTCAGAAACAACACTGATTCCAAACAGCGTACAGTGCCCTAGTATTTCTGGAAAGAGAATTCCCTGAGCTTGTCGTGGCCACCAAGGTCACGCTGGGTATCTCCATTATCATCTACCCCAAGAATGAAGCCTCTGTAAGGTTTCTCCTCTTACACATACACTAATCTACAACAAGACAGTTGCTCTTGAGTATCTTGGCCCGGAAGAAGCAACCAAGAAAACCATCCTTATCGGATACCCACATGAATTCCTAACTGATGCTCTCGAGAAACTCCCCAATGTTTTATGTATCTGCAAAAAAGAGTAGTATCGCGCACTATCAAAACTGAGACCCATCAAACTGTCTTAAACATCAAAGGAGATATCCCCAATGATAGAGCAGTTGGAAACCCATGCTCTTTTAAAACCAGAGCTACATCCTTGAACCCTTAGATACTTCACATGTCAAAGATTGGACAACACAAAGACCAATGCTGCTCAAACCCCCACTGCCCGTGTATGCTCCACGATACACAAATTTGCCTGGACAAACTCAAGGAAGGATTAGCAGTTACACCCAAATGCCCAAACTGAAAAAAAAAACATGCCTAGAATCTAAAATGCCCAAAAAGACAGATCAGTCTACCCAACACAGTCCATGCTCTAATTGCAGCTAGCACGCACCACCTCCCCACTGCCCCAAACCTGCCCAGCAACCCATCGACCCATAAACCAGAGTGGCCATCAGTAGACAACCTGCCAAACTCTACTCACGAGTAGTTACCAACTCAACCCCAAAGGTATTCCCCTCTACACAGGTATCCCACATCCAAAGGAAACCTCCCTTCCAACAAACTACAAGGTCTTTCCTCTTCCTGGAAAACATCATGAAACAAGCCAACCAAATGTCAGTTTGGTCCAACTAATAAATAAGGTGACATCTATTGTCACCAGTCTTCCTCCTCTCCTAATTTCCCATCACCTTCCAGTTCCTTCTCATTCTCAGAAGAAGATGCCATTGAATTTCTAGAAGAACCCTTAACCTTAAAGAAAAAGAAATATCCAGACATTGAAATATTCATACAGAAGTACCTGTTCGGAAAGTTTCCCCTGAAAGGTCCGCACAGAGAATTTAAATCCCTTCTATTAAAACCAGCTTTTAACCTGAAACCAACACAAACCGATAATGGATATACAAGACACAAAATCATTCAATGGAACATATTTGGGTTTCACACCTACCTACTTTTCCTAAGGATGCCTTATACAGAGAAGACATCGACAATGTATTCTACAAGAAAAATTCCATGATAGAGACCATATCAAATTCTCAAAATATCAAGTGTATCGTACACCGTACGCCAGAGGAGGCACAAGAGGCCTTATCATACTTGTTAAAAATTTAAAAAACCAAGCACTCTTATCACTCAACCCTCTAACTTGAGTACAAGCATTGAAAGCCTAGCAATTACAGTCCACCTTCAAAAAGAAACCATTGATGCTTACAAGATTTACCGACCTCCCCCCAAAAATGCCATCCTCGACCTAGGAGAAATCTCTTTGTTAGCAGAAGACAGAACCATATTCCCCAGAGGTGACTTCAGTACTCACTACCCATTTTGCAATGACCCTATATCCCCTCGTCCCCATTCAGCAAACCATCACCAGCGCCCACATCGCTGACTGCATCATCAGCATTCTCCACCTATCGTTACTTAACAAAAAATCTTGCTATGTACATCAGAGTTGGTGTGCAAGACTTGTTCATGAACAGAGCTAACTCTTCCTTAAACCCTCATCTCAGCATTGATCACACCACCTTCTCACCACCTTCACATTTCCAGACGACTTCTCCACCTCACCAACCAAGATGGAAAACTCATCAAGCAGACTGGACACTTTTTCGTGAGTAAATGGAAACTGGGCCTTCTCCTACACACCAACAACCACTGACACAAACACCTTGAAGCCGATTCTCTAAAGCTCTAAACGAAGCTGATAGTAATGTCATTCTGCTCATCAAGCCTCAAAACAATACACTGATCACTGGTACTATAATGACTGAGTTGCTGCACTTCACACAGCATCAATCACCGCATAGAACAAGATCAAATTCCCCTCCGACACCAATCTCACCTCGTACAGATACACTCTAAGATTAGTGAAGAAAGAACTTCTTGAAATAAGAAACCAAAACTGGTTAACCTGGTGTGAATCCTTAAACACCCACACCAAGCATAAAGAGATCTAAACTCACCTTCACAAGGCTACAGGCACCCTCCACTCCCCAAAACACCAGTGACCCCTGACCCCAAAGCAAAAATGACAACTCATTGAGCAATATGCTGAATGCTCCCCTTCCAGCAGCCTACCACAAACAAAATAGATAAACTTGCTCTCAACAGACCTTTGCCACTCCACATCATTGAAAATGCCATCAAAGCGTCAATGATGCCGACCACTACATAACGCTCTCTGAACTTCACCAAGCTTAAGAAAACAGCAAAAAAGATAGAACCAGGAGAAGATCGGATCTCGTACATGCTATCTCACACTGGACAAGAATGTACTCATATTGTTCTCCCGCTTTTTAATGCATCCTCAATACTGGAAAATTTCCTTTAGCATGGAAATGTACCCTGTCCAGCCAGTTCCCAAGTACTCCGATCCAAAAGCATACAGACCAATCTCTCTCCTAGCTGTATAGGCAAAACCATGGAGAGAATAATCCTCACACCAACAAAATCCAGAACTCCACAAGATCTTCACCTTCAGAAAAAATGCAGGTACTTCTGATAACATGGCTTCCTTCAGATCCATCCTTGACACGGTACTGCCACACTCGTCCTTCTGGACCTCGAAAAGGCCTTTGAACTTGCAGACCTAGTGATCATCACATCAATTCTTGCTGACAAAGGTATCAAAGGAAAACTGCTTGCATGGACCTCTGATTTCCCACCAAGATCACCATTCCCGATCCTTAG